>NW_028188042.1:0-52000 GCF_964204655.1 Triturus cristatus
CTGATTTTAGAGGAATATTTGTACCTTTCAAAATTGGACACTGAAACTTTTCTGGTGAAATCCACACAATGGATTCCTATGGAATGAAATACAAGTTACTGGTTAGTATGCTTAGAATTACATTTCAGGGTCAGTACTGGGATGAAAGATGTAGCAGTGGGTTCTCTCCTGATAACAGGTGAGTAAATCGGAATTCGTAGTTCGCCTGATTTTAGAGGAATATTTGTGCATTTCAAAAATGGACACTTAGAAACTTTTCTGGTGAAAACCACACAATGGATTCCTATGGAATGAAATACAAGTTACTGGTAAGTTCGCTTAGAATTACTTTTCAGGGTCAGTGTTGGACTAAAAGATGCAGCACTGGATTCTCTCCTGATAACAGGTGAGTAAATCGGAATTCGTAGTTCGGCTGATTTTAGAGGAATATTTGTACGTATCAAAATTGGACACTACGAAACTTTTCTGGTGAAAACCACACAATGGATTCCTATGGAATGAAATACAAGTTACTGGTAAGTATACTTAGAATTACTTTTCAGGGTCAGTGTTGGACTAAAAGATGCAGCACTGGATTCTCTCCTGATAACAGGTGAGTAAATCAGAATTCGTACTTCGGCTGATTTTAGAGGAATATTTGTAAGTTTCAAAAATGGACACAGAAACTTTTCTGGTGAAAACCACACAATGGATTCCTATGGAAGGAAATACAAGTTACTGGTGAGTACGCTTAGAATTACTTTTCAGGGTCAGTGCTGGGATTAAAGATGCAGCACTGGGTTCTCTCCTGATCACAGGTGAGTAAATCAGAAATAGTAGTTCAGCTGATCTTAGAGGAATATTTGTACGTTTCAAAATTGGACACTTATCTGGTGAAAACCACACATAGGATTCCTATGGAAGGAAATATAAGTTACTGGTAAGTATGCTTAGAATTACTTCTCATAGTCAGTGCTGTTCTAAAAGATGCAGCACTGGGTTCTCTCCTGATAACAGGTGAGTAAATCGGAATTCGTACTTCGGCTGATTTTAGAGGAATATTTGTAAGTTTCAAAAATGGACACATAAACTTTTCTGGTGAAAACCACACAATGGATTCCTATGGAAGGAAATACAAGTTACTGGTAAGTACGCTTAGAATTACTTTTCAGAGTCAGTGCTGGTCTAAACCATGCAGCACTGGGTTCTCTCCTGATAAAAGGTGAGTAAATCGGAATTCATAGTTCGGCTGATCTTAGAGGAATATTTGTAAGTTTCAAAAATGGACACTTAGAATCTTTTCTGGTGAAAACCACACAATGGATTCCTACGGAATGAAATACAAGTTACTGGTAAGTACGCTTAGAATTACTTTTCAGCGTCAGTGCTGGTCTAAAAGATGCAGCACTGGGTTCTCTCCTGATAAAAGGTGAGTAAATCGGAATTCATAGTTCGGCTGATCTTAGAGGAATATTTGTAAGTTTCAAAAATGGACACTTAGAAACTTTTCAGGTGAAAACCACACAATGGATTCCTATGGAAGGAAATACAAGTTACTGGAAAGTACGCTTAGAATTACTTTTCAGGGTCAGTGCTGGACTAAAAGATGCAGCACTGGGTTCTCTCCTGATAACAGTTGAGTAAATCAGAATTCGTAGTTCGGCTGATCTTAGAGGAATATTTGTACGTTTCAAAAATGGACACAGAAACTTTTCTGGTGAAAACCACACAATGGATTCCTATGGAAGGAAATATAAGTTACTGGTAAGTACGCTTAGAATTACTTTTCAGGGTCAGTGCTGGGCTAAAAGATGCAGCACTGGGTTCTCTCCTGATAGCAGGTGAGTAAATCGGAATTCGTAGTTCGGCTGAATTTAGAGGAATATTTGTACATTTTAAAAATGGGTACTTAGAATCTTTTCTGGTGAAAACCACACAATGGATTCCTATGGAATGAAATACAAGTTACTGGTAAGTACGCTTAGAATGACTTTTCAGAGTCAGTGCAGGTCTAAACGATGCAGCACTGGGTTCTCTCCTGATAACAGGTGAGTAAATCGGAATTTGTAGTTCGGCTGATTTTAAAGGAATATTTGTACGTTTCAAAAATGGACTCTTACAAACTTTTCTGGTGAAAACCACTCAATGGATTCCTATGGAAGGAAATACAAGTTACTGGTAAGTACGCTTAGAATTACGTTTTTAGGGTCCGTGCTGGACTAAAAGATGCAGCACTGGGTTCTCTTCTGATAACAGGTGAGTAAATCGGAATTCGTAGTTCGGCTGATTTTAGAGGAATATTTGTATGTTTCAAAAATGGACACGTAGAAACTTTTCTGGTGAAAACCACACAAAGGATTCCTATGGAAGGAAATATAAGTTACTGGTAAGTACGCTTAGAATTACTTCTCATAGTCAGTGCTGTTCTAAAAGATGCAGCACTGGGTTCTCTCCTGATAACAGGTGAGTAAATCGGAATTCGTACTTCGGCTGATTTTAGAGGAATATTTGTAAGATTCAAAAATGGACACAGAAACTTTTCTGGTGAAAACCACACAATGGATTCCTATGGAAGGAAATACAAGTTACTGGTAAGTACGCTTAGAATTACTTTTCAGAGTCAGTGCTGGTCTAAACCATGCAGCACTGGGTTCTCTCCTGATAACAAGTGAGTAAATCGGAATTTGTAGTTCGGCTGATTTTAGAAGAATATTTTTACGTTTTAAAAATGGGCACTTAGAATCTTTTCTGGTGAAAACCACACAATGGATTCCTATGGAATGAAATACAAGTTACTGGTAAGTACGCTTAGAAAATACTTTTCAGGGACAGTGCTGGTCTAAAAGATGCAGCACTGGGATCTCTCCTGATAACAGGTGAGTAAATCGGAATTTGTGGTTCGGCTGATATTAATGGAATATTTGTGCGTTTCAAAAATGGACACAGAAACTTTTCTGGTGAAACCCACACAATGGATTCCTATGGAAAGAAATACAAGTTACTGGTAAGTACGCTTAAGATTACTTTTCAAGGTCAGTGCTGGGCTGAAAGATGCAGCACTGGGTTCTCTCCTGATAACAGGTGAGTAAATCGGAATTCGTAGTTCGCCTGATTTTAGAGGAATATTTGTGCATTTCAAAAATGGACACTTATAAACTTTTCTGGTGAAAACCACACAATGGATTCCTATGGAAGGAAATACAAGTTACTGGTAAGTACGCTTAGAATTACTTTTCAGAGTCAGTGCAGGTCTAAACGATGCAGCACTGGGTTCTCTCCTGATAACAGGTGAGTAAATCGGAATTTGTAGTTCGGCTGATTTTAAAGGAATATTTGTACGTTTCAAAAATGGACACTTACAAACTTTTCTGGTGAAAACCACACAATGGATTCCTATGGAAGGAAATACAAGTTACTGGTAAGTACGCTTAGAATTACTTTTCAGGGTCATTGCTGGGCTAAAAGATGCAGCACAGGGTTCTCTCCTGATAACAGGTGAGTAAATCGGAATTCGTAGTTTGGCTGATTTTAGAGGAATATTTGTATGTTTCAAAAATGGACACTTAGAAACTTTTCTGGTGAAAACCACACAATGGATTCCTATGGAAGGAAATACAAGTTACTGGTAAGTTCGCTTAGAATTACTTTTCAGGGTCAGTGCTGGACTAAAAGATGCAGCACTGGGTTCTCTCCTGATAACAGGTGAGTAAATCGGAATTCGTAGTTCGGCTTATTTTAGAGGAATATTTGTACGTATCAAAATTGGACACTACAAAACTTTTCTGGTGAAAACCACACAATGGATTCCTATGGAATGAAATACAAGTTACTGGTAAGTATACTTAGAATTACTTTTCAGGGTCAGTGTTGGACTAAAAGATGCAGCACTGGATTCTCTCCTGATAACAGGTGAGTAAATCAGAATTCGTACTTCGGCTGATTTTAGAGGAATATTTGTAAGTTTCAAAAATGGACACAGAAACTTTTCTGGTGAAAACCACACCATGGATTCCTATGGAAGGAAATACAAGTTACTGGTGAGTACGCTTAGAATTACTTTTCAGGGTCAGTGCTGGGATTAAAGATGCAGCACTGGGTTCTCTCCTGATCACAGGTGAGTAAATCGGAATTAGTAGTTCAGCTGATCTTAGAGGAATATTTGTACGTTTCAAAATTGGACACTTATCTGGTGAAAACCACTCAAAGGATTCCTATGGAAGGAAATATAAGTTACTGGTAAGTATGCTTAGAATTACTTCTCATAGTCAGTGCTGTTCTAAAAGATGCAGCACTGGGTTCTCTCCTGATAACAGGTGAGTAAATCGGAATTCGTACTTCGGCTGATTTTAGAGGAATATTTGTAAGTTTCAAAAATGGTCACTTAGAAACTTTTCTGGTGAAAACCACACAATGGATTCCTATGGAATGAAATACAAGTTACTGGTAAGTACACTTAGAATTACTTTTCAAGGTCAGTGTTGGACTAAAAGATGCAGCACTGGGTTCTCTCCTGATAACAGGTGAGTAAATCAGAATTCGAACTTCGGCTGATTTTAGAGGAATATTTGTAAGTTTCAAAAATGGACACAGAAACTTTTCTGGTGAAAACCACACAATGGATTCCTATGGAAGGAAATACAAGTTACTGGTAAGTACGCTTAGAATTACTTTTCAGGGTCAGTGCTGGGATTAAAGATGCAGCACTGGGTTCTCTCCTGATCACAGGTGAGTAAATCGGAATTAGTAGTTCGGCTGATTTAAGAGGAATATTTGTACGTTTCAAAATTGGACACTTATCTGGTGAAAACCACACAAAGGATTCCTATGGAAGGAAATATAAGTTACTGGTAAGTACGCTTAGAATTACTTCTCATAGTCAGTGCTGTTCTAAAAGGTGCAGCACTGGGTTCTCTCCTCATAACAGGTGAGTAAATCGGAATTCGTACTTCGGCTGATTTTAGAGGAATATTTGTAAGTTTCAAAAATGGACACAGAAACTTTTCTGGTGAAAACCACACAATGGATTCCTATGGAAGGAAATACAAGTTACTGGTAAGTACGCTTAGAATTACTTTTCAGAGTCAGTGCTGGTCTAAACCATGCAGCACTGGGTTCTCTCCTGATAACAAGTGAGTAAATCGGAATTTGTAGTTCGGCTGATTTTAGAAGAATATTTGTACGTTTTTAAAATGGGCACTTAGAATCTTTTCTGGTGAAAACCACACAATGGATTCCTATGGAATGAAATACAAGTTACTGGTAAGTACGCTTAGAAAATACTTTTCAGGGACAGTGCTGGTCTAAAAGATGCAGCACTGGGATCTCTCCTGATAACAGGTGAGTAAATCGGAATTTGTAGTTCGGCTGATATTAATGGAATATTTGTGCGTTTCAAAAATGGACACAGAAACTTTTCTGGTGAAACCCACACAATGGATTCCTATGGAAAGAAATACAAGTTACTGGTAAGTACGCTTAAAATTACTTTTCAGGGTCAGTGCTGGGCTGAAAGATGCAGCACTGGGTTCTCTCCTGATAACAGGTGAGTAAATCGGAATTCGTAGTTCGGCTGATTTTAGAGGAATATTTGTACCTTTCAAAAATGGACACAGAAACTTTTCTGGTGAAAACCACACAATGGATTCCTATGGAAAGAAATACAAAATACTGGTAAGTACGCTTAAAATTAATTTTCAGGGTCAGTGCTGGGCTGAAAGATGCAGCACTGGGTTCTCTCCTGATAACAGGTGAGCAAATCGTAAATCGTAGTTCGGCTGATTTTAGAGGAATATTTGTACGTTTCAAAATTGCACACTTATCTGGTGAAAACCACACAAAGGATTCCAATTGAAGGAAATACAAGTTACTGGTAAGTACGCTTAGAATTACTTCTCAGAGTCAGTGCTGGTCTAAAAGATGCAGCACTGGGTTCTCTCCTGATAACAGGTGAGTAAATCGGAATTCGTAGTTCGGCTGATTTTAGAGGAATGTTTGTACCTTTCAAAATTGGACACTGAAACTTTTCTGGTGAAATCCACACAATGGATTCCTATGGAATGAAATACAAGTTACTGGTAAGTACGCTTAGAAAATACTTTTCAGGGACAGTGATGGACTAAAAGATGCAGCACTGGGTTCTCTCCTGATAACAGGTGAGTAAATCAGGATTCGTACTTTGGCTGATTTTAGAGGAATATTTGTAAGTTTCAAAAATGGACACAGAAGCTTTTCTGGTGAAAACCACACAATGGATTCCTATGGAAGGAAATACAAGTTACTGGTAAGTACGCTTAGAATTACTTTTCAGAGTCAGTGCTGGTCTAAAAGATGCAGCACTGGGATCTCTCCTGATAACAGGTGAGTAAATCGGAATTTGTAGTTCGGCTGATATTAAAGGAATATTTGTGCGTTTCAAAAATGGACACAGAAACTTTTCTGGTGAAAACCACACAATGGATTCCTATGGAAAGAAATACAAGTTACTGGTAAGTACGCTTAAAATTACTTTTCAGGGTCAGTTCTGGGCTGAAAGATGCAGCACTGGGTTCTCTCCTGATAACAGGTGAGCAAATCGGAAATCGTAGTTCGGCTGATTTTAGAGGAATATTTGTACGTTTCAAAATTGCACATTTATCTGGTGAAAACCACACAAAGGATTCCAATTGAAGGAAATACAAGTTACTGGTAAGTATGCTTAGAATTACTTCTCAGAGTCAGTGCTGGTCTAAAAGATGCAGCACTGGGTTCTCTCCTGATAACAGGTGAGTAAATCGGAATTCGTAGTTCGGCTGATTTTAGAGGAATATTTGTACCTTTCAAAATTGGACACTGAAACTTTTCTGGTGAAATCCACACAATGGATTCCTATGGAATGAAATACAAGTTACTGGTTAGTACGCTTAGAATTACATTTCAGGGTCAGTACTGGGATGAAAGATGTAGCAGTGGGTTCTCTCCTGATAACAGGTGAGTAAATCGGAATTCGTAGTTCGCCTGATTTTAGAGGAATATTTGTGCATTTCAAAAATGGACACTTAGAAACTTTTCTGGTGAAAACCACACAATGGATTCCTATGGAAGGAAATACAAGTTACTGGTAAGTACGATTAGAATTACTTTTCAGAGTCAGTGCAGGTCTAAACGATGCAGCACTGGGTTCTCTCCTGATAACAGACGAGTAAATCGGAATTTGTAGTTCGGCTGATTTTAAGGGAATATTTGTACGTTTCAAAAATGGACACTTACAAACTTTTCTGGTGAAAACCACTCAATGGATTCCTATGGAATGAAATACAAGTTACTGGTAAGTACACTTAGAATTACTTTTCAAGGTCAGTGTTGGACTAAAAGAGGCAGCACTGGGTTCTCTCCTGATAACAGGTGAGTAAATCAGAATTCGAACTTCGGCTGATTTTAGAGGAATATTTGTACCTTTCAAAATTGGACACTGAAACTTTTCTGGTGAAATCCACACAATGGATTCCTATGGAATGAAATACAAGTTACTGGTAAGTACGCTTAGAAAATTTTTTTCAGGGACAGTGATGGACTAAAAGATGCAGCACTGGGTTCTCTCCTGATAACAGGTGAGTAAATCAGGATTCGTACTTTGGCTGATTTTAGAGGAATATTTGTAAGTTTCAAAAATGGACACAGAAGCTTTTCTGGTGAAAACCACACAATGGATTCCTATGGAAGGAAATACAAGTTACTGGTAAGTACGCTTAGAATTACTTTTCAGAGTCAGTGCTGGTCTAAAAGATGCAGCACTGGGATCTCTCCTGATAACAGGTGAGTAAATCGGAATTTGTAGTTCGGCTGATATTAAAGGAATATTTGTGCGTTTCAAAAATGGACACAGAAACTTTTCTGGTGAAAACCACACAATGGATTCCTATGGAAAGAAATACAAGTTACTGGTAAGTACGCTTAAAATTACTTTTCAGGGTCAGTTCTGGGCTGAAAGATGCAGCACTGGGTTCTCTCCTGATAACAGGTGAGCAAATCGGAAATCGTAGTTCGGCTGATTTTAGAGGAATATTTGTACGTTTCAAAATTGCACACTTATCTGGTGAAAACCACACAAAGGATTCCAATTGAAGGAAATACAAGTTACTGGTAAGTACGCTTAGAATTACTTCTCAGAGTCAGTGCTGGTCTAAAAGATGCAGCACTGGGTTCTCTCCTGATAACAGGTGAGTAAATCGGAATTCGTAGTTCGGCTGATATTAAAGGAATATTTGTGCGTTTCAAAAATGGACAGAAACTTTTCTGGTGAAAACCTCACAATGGATTCCTATGGAAAGAAATACAAGTTACTGGTAAGTACGCTTAAAATTACTTTTCAGGGTCAGTTCTGGGCTGAAAGATGCAGCACTGGGTTCTTTCCTGATAACAGGTGAGCAAATCGGAAATCGTAGTTCGGCTGATTTTAGAGGAATATTTGTACCTTTCAAAATTGGACACTGAAACTTTTCTGGTGAAATCCACACAATGGATTCCTATGGAATGAAATACAAGTTACTGGTTAGTACGCTTAGAATTACATTTCAGGGTCAGTACTGGGATGAAAGATGTAGCAGTGGGTTCTCTCCTGATAACAGGTGAGTAAATCGGAATTCGTAGTTCGCCTGATTTTAGAGGAATATTTGTGCATTTCAAAAATGGACACTTAGAAACTTTTCTGGTGAAAACCACACAATGGATTCCTATGGAAGGAAATACAAGTTACTGGTAAGTACGATTAGAATTACTTTTCAGAGTCAGTGCAGGTCTAAACGATGCAGCACTGGGTTCTCTCCTGATAACAGACGAGTAAATCGGAATTTGTAGTTCGGCTGATTTTAAGGGAATATTTGTACGTTTCAAAAATGGACACTTACAAACTTTTCTGGTGAAAACCACTCAATGGATTCCTATGGAATGAAATACAAGTTACTGGTAAGTACACTTAGAATTACTTTTCAAGGTCAGTGTTGGACTAAAAGATGCAGCACTGGGTTCTCTCCTGATAACAGGTGAGTAAATCAGAATTCGAACTTCGGCTGATTTTAGAGGAATATTTGTAAGTTTCAAAAATGGACACAGAAGCTTTTCTGGTGAAAACCACACAATGGATTCCTATGGAAGGAAATACAAGTTACTGGTAAGTACGCTTAGAATTACTTTTCAGAGTCAGTGCTGGTCTAAAAGATGCAGCACTGGGATCTCTCCTGATAACAGGTGAGTAAATCGGAATTTGTAGTTCGGCTGATATTAAAGGAATATTTGTGCGTTTCAAAAATGGACACAGAAACTTTTCTGGTGAAAACCACACAATGGATTCCTATGGAAAGAAATACAAGTTACTGGTAAGTACGCTTAAAATTACTTTTCAGGGTCAGTTCTGGGCTGAAAGATGCAGCACTGGGTTCTCTCCTGATAACAGGTGAGCAAATCGGAAATCGTAGTTCGGCTGATTTTAGAGGAATATTTGTACGTTTCAAAATTGCACATTTATCTGGTGAAAACCACACAAAGGATTCCAATTGAAGGAAATACAAGTTACTGGTAAGTACGCTTAGAATTACTTCTCAGAGTCAGTGCTGGTCTAAAAGATGCAGCACTGGGTTCTCTCCTGATAACAGGTGAGTAAATCGGAATTCGTAGTTCGGCTGATTTTAGAGGAATATTTGTACCTTTCAAAATTGGACACTGAAACTTTTCTGGTGAAATCCACACAATGGATTCCTATGGAATGAAATACAAGTTACTGGTTAGTACGCTTAGAATTACATTTCAGGGTCAGTACTGGGATGAAAGATGTAGCAGTGGGTTCTCTCCTGATAACAGGTGAGTAAATCGGAATTCGTAGTTCGCCTGATTTTAGAGGAATATTTGTGCATTTCAAAAATGGACACTTAGAAACTTTTCTGGTGAAAACCACACAATGGATTCCTATGGAAGGAAATACAAGTTACTGGTAAGTACGATTAGAATTACTTTTCAGAGTCAGTGCAGGTCTAAACGATGCAGCACTGGGTTCTCTCCTGATAACAGACGAGTAAATCGGAATTTGTAGTTCGGCTGATTTTAAGGGAATATTTGTACGTTTCAAAAATGGACACTTACAAACTTTTCTGGTGAAAACCACTCAATGGATTCCTATGGAATGAAATACAAGTTACTGGTCAGTACACTTAGAATTACTTTTCAAGGTCAGTGTTGGACTAAAAGAGGCAGCACTGGGTTCTCTCCTGATAACAGGTGAGTAAATCAGAATTCGAACTTCGGCTGATTTTAGAGGAATATTTGTACCTTTCAAAATTGGACACTGATTCTTTTCTGGTGAAATCCACACAATGGATTCCTATGGAATGAAATACAAGTTACTGGTAAGTACGCTTAGAAAATACTTTTCAGGGACAGTGATGGACTAAAAGATGCAGCACTGGGTTCTCTCCTGATAACAGGTGAGTAAATCAGGATTCGTACTTTGGCTGATTTTAGAGGAATATTTGTAAGTTTCAAAAATGGACACAGAAGCTTTTCTGGTGAAAACCACACAATGGATTCCTATGGAAGGAAATACAAGTTACTGGTAAGTACGCTTAGAATTACTTTTCAGAGTCAGTGCTGGTCTAAAAGATGCAGCACTGGGATCTCTCCTGATAACAGGTGAGTAAATCGGAATTTGTAGTTCGGCTGATATTAAAGGAATATTTGTGCGTTTCAAAAATGGACACAGAAACTTTTCTGGTGAAAACCACACAATGGATTCCTATGGAAAGAAATACAAGTTACTGGTAAGTACGCTTAAAATTACTTTTCAGGGTCAGTTCTGGGCTGAAAGATGCAGCACTGGGTTCTCTCCTGATAACAGGTGAGCAAATCGGAAATCGTAGTTCGGCTGATTTTAGAGGAATATTTGTACGTTTCAAAATTGCACACTTATCTGGTGAAAACCACACAAAGGATTCCAATTGAAGGAAATACAAGTTACTGGTAAGTACGCTTAGAATTACTTCTCAGAGTCAGTGCTGGTCTAAAAGATGCAGCACTGGGTTCTCTACTGATAACAGGTGAGTAAATCGGAATTCGTAATTCGGCTGATATTAAAGGAATATTTGTGCGTTTCAAAAATGGACACAGAAACTTTTCTGGTGAAAACCTCACAATGGATTCCTATGGAAAGAAATACAAGTTACTGGTAAGTACGCTTAAAATTACTTTTCAGGGTCAGTTCTGGGCTGAAAGATGCAGCACTGGGTTCTCTCCTGATAACAGGTGAGCAAATCGGAAATCGTAGTTCGGCTGATTTTAGAGGAATATTTGTACCTTTCAAAATTGGACACTGAAACTTTTCTGGTGAAATCCACACAATGGATTCCTATGGAATGAAATACAAGTTACTGGTTAGTACGCTTAGAATTACATTTCAGGGTCAGTACTGGGATGAAAGATGTAGCAGTGGGTTCTCTCCTGATAACAGGTGAGTAAATCGGAATTCGTAGTTCGCCTGATTTTAGAGGAATATTTGTGCATTTCAAAAATGGACACTTAGAAACTTTTCTGGTGAAAACCACACAATGGATTCCTATGGAAGGAAATACAAGTTACTGGTAAGTACGATTAGAATTACTTTTCAGAGTCAGTGCAGGTCTAAACGATGCAGCACTGGGTTCTCTCCTGATAACAGACGAGTAAATCGGAATTTGTAGTTCGGCTGATTTTAAGGGAATATTTGTACGTTTCAAAAATGGACACTTACAAACTTTTCTGGTGAAAACCACTCAATGGATTCCTATGGAATGAAATACAAGTTACTGGTAAGTACACTTAGAATTACTTTTCAAGGTCAGTGTTGGACTAAAAGATGCAGCACTGGGTTCTCTCCTGATAACAGGTGAGTAAATCAGAATTCGAACTTCGGCTGATTTTAGAGGAATATTTGTAAGTTTCAAAAATGGACACAGAAGCTTTTCTGGTGAAAACCACACAATGGATTCCTATGGAAGGAAATACAAGTTACTGGTAAGTACGCTTAGAATTACTTTTCAGAGTCAGTGCTGGTCTAAAAGATGCAGCACTGGGATCTCTCCTGATAACAGGTGAGTAAATCGGAATTTGTAGTTCGGCTGATATTAAAGGAATATTTGTGCGTTTCAAAAATGGACACAGAAACTTTTCTGGTGAAAACCACACAATGGATTCCTATGGAAAGAAATACAAGTTACTGGTAAGTACGCTTAAAATTACTTTTCAGGGTCAGTTCTGGGCTGAAAGATGCAGCACTGGGTTCTCTCCTGATAACAGGTGAGCAAATCGGAAATCGTAGTTCGGCTGATTTTAGAGGAATATTTGTACGTTTCAAAATTGCACATTTATCTGGTGAAAACCACACAAAGGATTCCAATTGAAGGAAATACAAGTTACTGGTAAGTACGCTTAGAATTACTTCTCAGAGTCAGTGCTGGTCTAAAAGATGCAGCACTGGGTTCTCTCCTGATAACAGGTGAGTAAATCGGAATTCGTAGTTCGGCTGATTTTAGAGGAATATTTGTACCTTTCAAAATTGGACACTGAAACTTTTCTGGTGAAATCCACACAATGGATTCCTATGGAATGAAATACAAGTTACTGGTTAGTACGCTTAGAATTACATTTCAGGGTCAGTACTGGGATGAAAGATGTAGCAGTGGGTTCTCTCCTGATAACAGGTGAGTAAATCGGAATTCGTAGTTCGCCTGATTTTAGAGGAATATTTGTGCATTTCAAAAATGGACACTTAGAAACTTTTCTGGTGAAAACCACACAATGGATTCCTATGGAAGGAAATACAAGTTACTGGTAAGTACGATTAGAATTACTTTTCAGAGTCAGTGCAGGTCTAAACGATGCAGCACTGGGTTCTCTCCTGATAACAGACGAGTAAATCGGAATTTGTAGTTCGGCTGATTTTAAGGGAATATTTGTACGTTTCAAAAATGGACACTTACAAACTTTTCTGGTGAAAACCACTCAATGGATTCCTATGGAATGAAATACAAGTTACTGGTAAGTACACTTAGAATTACTTTTCAAGGTCAGTGTTGGACTAAAAGAGGCAGCACTGGGTTCTCTCCTGATAACAGGTGAGTAAATCAGAATTCGAACTTCGGCTGATTTTAGAGGAATATTTGTACCTTTCAAAATTGGACACTGAAACTTTTCTGGTGAAATCCACACAATGGATTCCTATGGAATGAAATACAAGTTACTGGTAAGTACGCTTAGAAAATACTTTTCAGGGACAGTGATGGACTAAAAGATGCAGCACTGGGTTCTCTCCTGATAACAGGTGAGTAAATCAGGATTCGTACTTTGGCTGATTTTAGAGGAATATTTGTAAGTTTCAAAAATGGACACAGAAGCTTTTCTGGTGAAAACCACACAATGGATTCCTATGGAAGGAAATACAAGTTACTGGTAAGTACGCTTAGAATTACTTTTCAGAGTCAGTGCTGGTCTAAAAGATGCAGCACTGGGATCTCTCCTGATAACAGGTGAGTAAATCGGAATTTGTAGTTCGGCTGATATTAAAGGAATATTTGTGCGTTTCAAAAATGGACACAGAAACTTTTCTGGTGAAAACCACACAATGGATTCCTATGGAAAGAAATACAAGTTACTGGTAAGTACGCTTAAAATTACTTTTCAGGGTCAGTTCTGGGCTGAAAGATGCAGCACTGGGTTCTCTCCTGATAACAGGTGAGCAAATCGGAAATCGTAGTTCGGCTGATTTTAGAGGAATATTTGTACGTTTCAAAATTGCACACTTATCTGGTGAAAACCACACAAAGGATTCCAATTGAAGGAAATACAAGTTACTGGTAAGTACGCTTAGAATTACTTCTCAGAGTCAGTGCTGGTCTAAAAGATGCAGCACTGGGTTCTCTCCTGATAACAGGTGAGTAAATCGGAATTCGTAGTTCGGCTGATATTAAAGGAATATTTGTGCGTTTCAAAAATGGACACAGAAACTTTTCTGGTGAAAACCTCACAATGGATTCCTATGGAAAGAAATACAAGTTACTGGTAAGTACGCTTAAAATTACTTTTCAGGGTCAGTTCTGGGCTGAAAGATGCAGCACTGGGTTCTCTCCTGATAACAGGTGAGCAAATCGGAAATCGTAGTTCGGCTGATTTTAGAGGAATATTTGTACCTTTCAAAATTGGACACTGAAACTTTTCTGGTGAAATCCACACAATGGATTCCTATGGAATGAAATACAAGTTACTGGTTAGTACGCTTAGAATTACATTTCAGGGTCAGTACTGGGATGAAAGATGTAGCAGTGGGTTCTCTCCTGATAACAGGTGAGTAAATCGGAATTCGTAGTTCGCCTGATTTTAGAGGAATATTTGTGCATTTCAAAAATGGACACTTAGAAACTTTTCTGGTGAAAACCACACAATGGATTCCTATGGAAGGAAATACAAGTTACTGGTAAGTACGATTAGAATTACTTTTCAGAGTCAGTGCAGGTCTAAACGATGCAGCACTGGGTTCTCTCCTGATAACAGACGAGTAAATCGGAATTTGTAGTTCGGCTGATTTTAAGGGAATATTTGTACGTTTCAAAAATGGACACTTACAAACTTTTCTGGTGAAAACCACTCAATGGATTCCTATGGAATGAAATACAAGTTACTGGTAAGTACACTTAGAATTACTTTTCAAGGTCAGTGTTGGACTAAAAGATGCAGCACTGGGTTCTCTCCTGATAACAGGTGAGTAAATCAGAATTCGAACTTCGGCTGATTTTAGAGGAATATTTGTAAGTTTCAAAAATGGACACAGAAACTTTTCTGGTGAAAACCACACAATGGATTCCTATGGAAGGAAATACAAGTTACTGGTAAGTACGCTTAGAATTACTTTTCAGGGTCAGTGCTGGGATTAAAGATGCAGCACTGGGTTCTCTCCTGATCACAGGTGAGTAAATCGGAATTAGTAGTTCGGCTGATTTAAGAGGAATATTTGTACGTTTCAAAATTGGACACTTAGAATCTTTTCTGGTGAAAACCACACAATGGATTCCTACGGAATGAAATACAAGTTACTGGTAAGTACGCTTAGAATTACTTTTCAGCGTCAGTGCTGGTCTAAAAGATGCAGCACTGGGTTCTCTCCTGATAAAAGTTGAGTAAATCGGAATTCGTAGTTCGGCTGATCTTAGAGGAATTTTTGTACGTTTCAAAAATGGACACAGAAACTTTTCTGGTGAAAACCACACAATGGATTCCTATGGAAGGAAATATAAGTTACTGGTGAGTACGCTTAGAATTACTTTTCAGGGTCAGTGCTGGGCTAAAAGATGCAGCACTGGGTTCTCTCCTGATAGCAGGTGAGTAAATCGGAATTCGTATGTTCGGCTGATTTAGAGGAATATTTGTACATTTTAAAAATGGGCACTTAGAATCTTTTCTGGTGAAAACCACACAATGGATTCCTATGGAATGAAATACAAGTTACTGGTAAGTACGCTTAGAAAATACTTTTCAGGGACAGTGCTGGACTAAAAGATGCAGCACTGGGTTCTCTCCTGATAACAGGTGAGTAAATCAGGATTCGTACTTTGGCTGATTTTAGAGGAATATTTGTAAGTTTCAAAAATGGACAAAGAAGCTTTTCTGGTGAAAACAACACAATGGATTCCTATGGAAGGAAATACAAGTTACTGGTAAGTACGCTTAGAATTACTTTTCAGAGTCAGTGCTGGTCTAAAAGATGCAGCACTGGGATCTCTCCTGATAACAGGTGAGTAAATCGGAATTTGTAGTTCGGCTGAACTTAGAGGAATATTTGTACATTTCAAAAATGGACACAGAAACTTTTCTGGTGAAAACCACACAATGGATTCCTATGGAAGGAAATATAAGTTACTGGTAAGTACGCTTAGAATTACTTTTCAGGGTCAGTGCTGGGCTAAAAGATGCAGCACTGGGTTCCCTCCTGATAGCAGGTGAGTACATCGGAATTCGTAGTTCGGCTGATATTAAAGGAATATTTGTGCGTTTCAAAAATGGACACAGAAACTTTTCTGGTGAAAACCTCACAATGGATTCCTATGGAAAGAAATACAAGTTACTGGTAAGTACGCTTAAAATTACTTTTCAGGGTCAGTTCTGGGCTGAAAGATGCAGCACTGGGTTCTCTCCTGATAACAGGTGAGCAAATCGGAAATCGTAGTTCGGCTGATTTTAGAGGAATATTTGTACCTTTCAAAATTGGACACTGAAACTTTTCTGGTGAAATCCACACAATGGATTCCTATGGAATGAAATACAAGTTACTGGTTAGTACGCTTAGAATTACATTTCAGGGTCAGTACTGGGATGAAAGATGTAGCAGTGGGTTCTCTCCTGATAACAGGTGAGTAAATCGGAATTCGTAGTTCGCCTGATTTTAGAGGAATATTTGTGCATTTCAAAAATGGACACTTAGAAACTTTTCTGGTGAAAACCACACAATGGATTCCTATGGAAGGAAATACAAGTTACTGGTAAGTACGATTAGAATTACTTTTCAGAGTCAGTGCAGGTCTAAACGATGCAGCACTGGGTTCTCTCCTGATAACAGACGAGTAAATCGGAATTTGTAGTTCGGCTGATTTTAAGGGAATATTTGTACGTTTCAAAAATGGACACTTACAAACTTTTCTGGTGAAAACCACTCAATGGATTCCTATGGAATGAAATACAAGTTACTGGTAAGTACACTTAGAATTACTTTTCAAGGTCAGTGTTGGACTAAAAGATGCAGCACTGGGTTCTCTCCTGATAACAGGTGAGTAAATCAGAATTCGAACTTCGGCTGATTTTAGAGGAATATTTGTAAGTTTCAAAAATGGACACAGAAGCTTTTCTGGTGAAAACCACACAATGGATTCCTATGGAAGGAAATACAAGTTACTGGTAAGTACGCTTAGAATTACTTTTCAGAGTCAGTGCTGGTCTAAAAGATGCAGCACTGGGATCTCTCCTGATAACAGGTGAGTAAATCGGAATTTGTAGTTCGGCTGATATTAAAGGAATATTTGTGCGTTTCAAAAATGGACACAGAAACTTTTCTGGTGAAAACCACACAATGGATTCCTATGGAAAGAAATACAAGTTACTGGTAAGTACGCTTAAAATTACTTTTCAGGGTCAGTTCTGGGCTGAAAGATGCAGCACTGGGTTCTCTCCTGATAACAGGTGAGCAAATCGGAAATCGTAGTTCGGCTGATTTTAGAGGAATATTTGTACGTTTCAAAATTGCACATTTATCTGGTGAAAACCACACAAAGGATTCCAATTGAAGGAAATACAAGTTACTGGTAAGTACGCTTAGAATTACTTCTCAGAGTCAGTGCTGGTCTAAAAGATGCAGCACTGGGTTCTCTCCTGATAACAGGTGAGTAAATCGGAATTCGTAGTTCGGCTGATTTTAGAGGAATATTTGTACCTTTCAAAATTGGACACTGAAACTTTTCTGGTGAAATCCACACAATGGATTCCTATGGAATGAAATACAAGTTACTGGTTAGTACGCTTAGAATTACATTTCAGGGTCAGTACTGGGATGAAAGATGTAGCAGTGGGTTCTCTCCTGATAACAGGTGAGTAAATCGGAATTCGTAGTTCGCCTGATTTTAGAGGAATATTTGTGCATTTCAAAAATGGACACTTAGAAACTTTTCTGGTGAAAACCACACAATGGATTCCTATGGAAGGAAATACAAGTTACTGGTAAGTACGATTAGAATTACTTTTCAGAGTCAGTGCAGGTCTAAACGATGCAGCACTGGGTTCTCTCCTGATAACAGACGAGTAAATCGGAATTTGTAGTTCGGCTGATTTTAAGGGAATATTTGTACGTTTCAAAAATGGACACTTACAAACTTTTCTGGTGAAAACCACTCAATGGATTCCTATGGAATGAAATACAAGTTACTGGTAAGTACACTTAGAATTACTTTTCAAGGTCAGTGTTGGACTAAAAGAGGCAGCACTGGGTTCTCTCCTGATAACAGGTGAGTAAATCAGAATTCGAACTTCGGCTGATTTTAGAGGAATATTTGTACCTTTCAAAATTGGACACTGAAACTTTTCTGGTGAAATCCACACAATGGATTCCTATGGAATGAAATACAAGTTACTGGTAAGTACGCTTAGAAAATACTTTTCAGGGACAGTGATGGACTAAAAGATGCAGCACTGGGTTCTCTCCTGATAACAGGTGAGTAAATCAGGATTCGTACTTTGGCTGATTTTAGAGGAATATTTGTAAGTTTCAAAAATGGACACAGAAGCTTTTCTGGTGAAAACCACACAATGGATTCCTATGGAAGGAAATACAAGTTACTGGTAAGTACGCTTAGAATTACTTTTCAGAGTCAGTGCTGGTCTAAAAGATGCAGCACTGGGATCTCTCCTGATAACAGGTGAGTAAATCGGAATTTGTAGTTCGGCTGATATTAAAGGAATATTTGTGCGTTTCAAAAATGGACACAGAAACTTTTCTGGTGAAAACCACACAATGGATTCCTATGGAAAGAAATACAAGTTACTGGTAAGTACGCTTAAAATTACTTTTCAGGGTCAGTTCTGGGCTGAAAGATGCAGCACTGGGTTCTCTCCTGATAACAGGTGAGCAAATCGGAAATCGTAGTTCGGCTGATTTTAGAGGAATATTTGTACGTTTCAAAATTGCACACTTATCTGGTGAAAACCACACAAAGGATTCCAATTGAAGGAAATACAAGTTACTGGTAAGTACGCTTAGAATTACTTCTCAGAGTCAGTGCTGGTCTAAAAGATGCAGCACTGGGTTCTCTCCTGATAACAGGTGAGTAAATCGGAATTCGTAGTTCGGCTGATATTAAAGGAATATTTGTGCGTTTCAAAAATGGACACAGAAACTTTTCTGGTGAAAACCTCACAATGGATTCCTATGGAAAGAAATACAAGTTACTGGTAAGTACGCTTAAAATTACTTTTCAGGGTCAGTTCTGGGCTGAAAGATGCAGCACTGAGTTCTCTCCTGATAACAGGTGAGCAAATCGGAAATCGTAGTTCGGCTGATTTTAGAGGAATATTTGTACCTTTCAAAATTGGACACTGAAACTTTTCTGGTGAAATCCACACAATGGATTCCTATGGAATGAAATACAAGTTACTGGTTAGTACGCTTAGAATTACATTTCAGGGTCAGTACTGGGATGAAAGATGTAGCAGTGGGTTCTCTCCTGATAACAGGTGAGTAAATCGGAATTCGTAGTTCGCCTGATTTTAGAGGAATATTTGTGCATTTCAAAAATGGACACTTAGAAACTTTTCTGGTGAAAACCACACAATGGATTCCTATGGAAGGAAATACAAGTTACTGGTAAGTACGATTAGAATTACTTTTCAGAGTCAGTGTAGGTCTAAACGATGCAGCACTGGGTTCTCTCCTGATAACAGACGAGTAAATCGGAATTTGTAGTTCGGCTGATTTTAAGGGAATATTTGTACGTTTCAAAAATGGACACTTACAAACTTTTCTGGTGAAAACCACTCAATGGATTCCTATGGAATGAAATACAAGTTACTGGTAAGTACACTTAGAATTACTTTTCAAGGTCAGTGTTGGACTAAAAGATGCAGCACTGGGTTCTCTCCTGATAACAGGTGAGTAAATCAGAATTCGAACTTCGGCTGATTTTAGAGGAATATTTGTAAGTTTCAAAAATGGACACAGAAACTTTTCTGGTGAAAACCACACAATGGATTCCTATGGAAGGAAATACAAGTTACTGGTAAGTACGCTTAGAATTACTTTTCAGGGTCAGTGCTGGGATTAAAGATGCAGCACTGGGTTCTCTCCTGATCACAGGTGAGTAAATCGGAATTAGTAGTTCGGCTGATTTAAGAGGAATATTTGTACGTTTCAAAATTGGACACTTAGAATCTTTTCTGGTGAAAACCACACAATGGATTCCTACGGAATGAAATACAAGTTACTGGTAAGTACGCTTAGAATTACTTTTCAGCGTCAGTGCTGGTCTAAAAGATGCAGCACTGGGTTCTCTCCTGATAAAAGGTGAGTAAATCGGAATTCGTAGTTCGGCTGATCTTAGAGGAATTTTTGTACGTTTCAAAAATGGACACAGAAACTTTTCTGGTGAAAACCACACAATGGATTCCTATGGAAGGAAATATAAGTTACTGGTGAGTACGCTTAGAATTACTTTTCAGGGTCAGTGCTGGGCTAAAAGATGCAGCACTGGGTTCTCTCCTGATAGCAGGTGAGTAAATCGGAATTCGTATGTTCGGCTGATTTAGAGGAATATTTGTACATTTTAAAAATGGGCACTTAGAATCTTTTCTGGTGAAAACCACACAATGGATTCCTATGGAATGAAATACAAGTTACTGGTAAGTACGCTTAGAAAATACTTTTCAGGGACAGTGCTGGACTAAAAGATGCAGCACTGGGTTCTCTCCTGATAACAGGTGAGTAAATCAGGATTCGTACTTTGGCTGATTTTAGAGGAATATTTGTAAGTTTCAAAAATGGACAAAGAAGCTTTTCTGGTGAAAACAACACAATGGATTCCTATGGAAGGAAATACAAGTTACTGGTAAGTACGCTTAGAATTACTTTTCAGAGTCAGTGCTGGTCTAAAAGATGCAGCACTGGGATCTCTCCTGATAACAGGTGAGTAAATCGGAATTTGTAGTTCGGCTGAACTTAGAGGAATATTTGTACATTTCAAAAATGGACACAGAAACTTTTCTGGTGAAAACCACACAATGGATTCCTATGGAAGGAAATATAAGTTACTGGTAAGTACGCTTAGAATTACTTTTCAGGGTCAGTGCTGGGCTAAAAGATGCAGCACTGGGTTCCCTCCTGATAGCAGGTGAGTACATCGGAATTCGTAGTTCGGCTGATTTTAGAGGAATATTTGTACGTTTTAAAAATGGGCACTTAGAATCTTTTCTGGTGAAAACCACACAATGGATTCCTATGGAATGAAATACAAGTTACTGGTAAGTACGCTTAGAAAATACTTTTCAGGGACAGTGCTGGTCTAAAAGATGCAGCACTGGGATCTCTCCTGATAACAGGTGAGTAAATCGGAATTTGTAGTTCAGCTGATAATAATGGAATATTTGTGCGTTTCAAAAATGGACACAGAAACTTTTCTGGTGAAACCCACACAATGGATTCCTATGGAAAGAAATACAAGTTACTGGTAAGTACGCTTAAAATTACTTTTCAGGGTCAGTGCTGGGCTGAAAGATGCAGCACTGGGTTCTCTCCTGATAACAGGTGAGTAAATCGGAATTCGTAGTTCGGCTGATTTTAGAGGAATATTTGTACGTTTCAAAATTGGACACTTATCTGGTGAAAACCACACAAAGGATTCCAATGGAAGGAAATACAAGTTACTGGTAAGTACGCTTAGAATTACTTCTCAGAGTCAGTGCTGGTCTAAAAGATGCAGCACTGGGTTCTCTCCTGATAACAGGTGAGTAAATCGGAATTCGTAGTTCGGCTGATTTTAGAGGAATATTTGTACGTTTTAAAAATGGGCACTTAGAATCTTTTCTGGTGAAAACCACACAATGGATTCCTACGGAAGGAAATATAAGTTACTGGAAAGTACGCTTAGAATTAATTTTCAGGGTCAGTGCTGGACTAAAAGATGCAGCACTGGGTTCTCTCCTGATAACAGTTGAGTAAATCGGAATTCGTAGTTCGGCTGATCTTAGAGGAATATTTGTACGTTTCAAAAATGGACACAGAAACTTTTCTGGTGAAAACCAACAAATGGATTCCTATGGAAGGAAATATAAGTTACTGGTAAGTACGCTTAGAATTACTTTTCAGGGTCAGTGCTGGGCTAAAAGATGCAGCACTGGGTTCTCTCCTGATAACAGTTGAGTAAATCGGAATTCGTAGTTCGGCTGATCTTAGAGGAATATTTGTACGTTACAAAAATGGACACAGAAACTTTTCTGGTGAAAACCAACAAATGGATTCCTATGGAAGGAAATATAAGTTACTGGTAAGTACACTTAGAATTACTTTTCAAGGTCAGTGTTGGACTAAAAGATGCAGCACTGGGTTCTCTCCTGATAACAGGTGAGTAAATCAGAATTCGAGCTTCGGCTGATTTTAGAGGAATATTTGTACGTTTCAAAATTGGACACTTATCTGGTGAAAACCACACAAAGGATTCCAATGGAAGGAAATACAAGTTACTGGTAAGTACGCTTAGAATTACTTCTCAGAGTCAGTGCTGGTCTAAAAGATGCAGCACTGGGTTCTCTCCTGATAACAGGTGAGTAAATCGGAATTCGTAGTTCGGCTGATTTTAGAGGAATATTTGTACGTTTTAAAAATGGGAACTTAGAATCTTTTCTGGTGAAAACCACACAATGGATTCCTACGGAAGGAAATATAAGTTACTGGAAAGTACGCTTAGAATTAATTTTCAGGGTCAGTGCTGGACTAAAAGATGCAGCACTGGGTTCTCTCCTGATAACAGTTGAGTAAATCGGAATTCGTAGTTCGGTTGATCTTAGAGGAATATTTGTACGTTTCAAAAATGGACACAGAAACTTTTCTGGTGAAAACCAACAAATGGATTCCTATGGAAGGAAATATAAGTTACTGGTAAGTACGCTTAGAATTACTTTTCAGGGTCAGTGCTGGGCTAAAAGATGCAGCACTGGGTTCTCTCCTGATAACAGTTGAGTAAATCGGAATTCGTAGTTCGGCTGATCTTAGAGGAATATTTGTACGTTACAAAAATGGACACAGAAACTTTTCTGGTGAAAACCAACAAATGGATTCCTATGGAAGGAAATATAAGTTACTGGTAAGTACACTTAGAATTACTTTTCAAGGTCAGTGTTGGACTAAAAGATGCAGCACTGGGTTCTCTCCTGATAACAGGTGAGTAAATCAGAATTCGAGCTTCGGCTGATTTTAGAGGAATATTTGTAAGTTTCAAAAATGGACACAGAAACTTTTCTGGTGAAAACCACACAATGGATTCCTATGGAAGGAAATACAAGTTACTGGTAGGTACGCTTAGAATTACTTTTCAGGGTCAGTGCTGGGATTAAAGATGCAGCACTGGGTTCTCTCCTGATCACAGGTGAGTAAATCGGAATTAGTAGTTCGGCTGATTTAAGAGGAATATTTGTACGTTTCAAAATTGGACACTTATCTGGTGAAAACCACACAAAGGATTCCTATGGAAGGAAATATAAGTTACTGGTAAGTACGCTTAGAATTACTTCTCATAGTCAGTGCTGTTCTAAAAGATGCAGCACTGGGTTCTCTCCTGATAACAGGTGAGTAAATCGGAATTTGTAGTTCGGATGATTTTAGAGGAATATTTGTACGTTTTAAAAATGGGCACTTAGAATCTTTTCTGGTGAAAACCACACAATGGATTCCTACGGAATGAAATACAAGTTACTGGTAAGTACGCTTAGAATTACTTTTCAGCGTCAGTGCTGGTCTAAAAGATGCAGCACTGGGTTCTCTCCTGATAAAAGGTGAGTAAATCGGAATTCGTAGTTCGGCTGATCATAGAGGAACATTTGTAAGTTTCAAAAATGGACACTTAGAAACTTTTCAGGTGAAAACCACACAATGGATTCCTATGGAAGGAAATACAAGTTACTGGAAAGTACGCTTAGAATTACTTTTCAGGGTCAGTGCTGGACTAAAAGATGCAGCACTGGTTTCTCTCCTGATAACAGTTGAGTAAATCGGAATTCGTAGTTCGGCTGATCTTAGAGAAATATTTGTACGTTTCAAAAATGGACACAGAAACTTTTCTGGTGAAAACCAACAAATGGATTCCTATGGAAGGAAATATAAGTTACTGGTAAGTACGCTTAGAATTACTTTTCAGGGTCAGTGCTGGGCTAAAAGAGGCAGCACTGGGTTCTCTCCTGATAGCAGGTGAGTAAATCGGAATTCGTAGTTCGGCTGATTTTAGAGGAATATTTGTACATTTTAAAAATGGGCACTTAGAATCTTTTCTGGTGAAAACCACACAATGGATTCCTATGGAATGAAATACAAGTTACTGGTAAGTACGCTTAGAAAATACTTTTCAGGGACAGTGCTGGACTAAAAGATGCAGCACTGGGTTCTCTCCTGATAACAGGTGAGTAAATCAGGATTCGTAGTTCGGCTGATCTTAGAGGAATATTTGTACGTTTCAAAAATGGACACAGAAACTTTTCTGGTGAAAACCAACAAATGGATTCCTATGGAAGGAAATACAAGTTACTGGTAAGTACGCTTAGAATCACTTTTCAGAGTCAGTGCTGGTCTAAAAGATGCAGCACTTGGATCTCTCCTGATAACAGGTGAGTAAATCGGAATTTGTAGTTCGGCTGATCTTAGAGGAATATTTGTACGTTTCAAAAATGGACACAGAAACTTTTCTGGTGAAAACCACACAATAGATTCCTATGGAAGGAAATATAAGTTACTGGTAAGTACGCTTAGAATTACTTTTCAGGGTCAGTGCTGGGCTAAAAGATGCAGCACTGGGTTCTCTCCTGATAGCAGGTGAGTACATCGGAATTCGTGGTTCAGCTGATTTTAGAGGAATATTTGTACGTTTTAAAAATGGGCACTTAGAATCTTTTCTGGTGAAAACCACACAATGGATTCCTATGGAATCAAATACAAGTTACTGGTAAGTACGCTTAGAAAATACTTTTCAGGGACAGTGCTGGTCTAAAAGATGCAGCACTGGGATCTCTCCTGATAACAGGTGAGTAAATCGGAATTTGTAGTTCGGCTGATATTAATGGAATATTTGTGCGTTTCAAAAATGGACACAGTAACTTTTCTGGTGAAACCCACACAATGGATTCCTATGGAAAGAAATACAAGTTACTGGTAAGTACGCTTAAAATTACTTTTCAGGGTCAGTGCTGGGCTGAAAGATGCAGCACTGGGTTCTCTCCTGATAACAGGTGAGTAAATCGGAATTCGTAGTTCGGCTGATTTTAGAGGAATATTTGTACGCTTCAAAATTGGACATTTATCTGGTGAAAACAACACAAAGGATTCCAATGGAAGGAAATACAAGTTACTGGTAAGTACGCTTAGAATTACTTCTCAGAGTCAGTGCTGGTCTAAAAGATGCAGCACTGGGTTCTCTCCTGATAACAGGTGAGTAAATCGGAATTCGTAGTTTGGCTGATTTTAGAGGAATATTTGTACCTTTCAAAATTGGACACTGAAACTTTTCTGGTGAAATCCACACAATGGATTCCTATGAAATGAAATACAAGTTACTGGTTAGTATGCTTAGAATTACATTTCAGGGTCAGTACTGGGATGAAAGATGTAGCAGTGGGTTCTCTCCTGATAACAGGTGAGTAAATCGGAATTCTTAGTTCGCCTGATTTTAGAGGAATATTTGTGCATTTCAAAAATGGACACTTAGAAACTTATCTGGTGAAAACCACACAATGGATTCCTATGGAATGAAATACAAGTTACTGGTAAGTACGCTTAGAAAATACTTTTCAGGGACAGTGCTAGTCTAAAAGATGCAGCACTGGGATCTCTCCTGATAACAGGTGAGTAAATCGGAATTTGTAGTTCGGCTGATATTAATGGAATATTTGTGCGTTTCAAAAATGGACACAGAAACTTTTCTGGTGAAACCCACACAATGGAATCCTATGGAAAGAAATACAAGTTACTGGTAAGTACGCTTAAAATTACTTTTCAGGGTCAGTGCTGGGCTGAAAGATGCAGCACTGGGTTCTCTCCTGATAACAGGTGAGTAAATCGGAATTCGTAGTTCGGCTGATTTTAGAGGAATATTTGTACCTTTCAAAATTGGACACTGAAACTTTTCTGGTGAAATCCACACAATGGATTCCTATGGAATGAAATACAAGTTACTGGTTAGTACGCTTAGAATTACATTTCAGGGTCAGTACTGGGATGAAAGATGTAGCAGTGGGTTCTCTCCTGATAACAGGTGAGGAAATTGGAATTCGTAGTTCGCCTGATTTTAGAGGAATATTTGTGCATTTCAAAAATGGACACTTAGAAACTTTTCTGGTGAAAACCACACAATGGATTCCTATGGAAGGAAATACAAGTTACTGGTAAGTACGATTAGAATTACTTTTCAGAGTCAGTGCAGGTCTAAACGATGCAGCACTGGGTTCTCTCCTGATAACAGGTGAGTAAATCGGAATTTGTAGTTCGGCTGATTTTAAAGGAATATTTGTACGTTTCAAAAATGGACACTTAGAAACTTTTCTGGTGAAAACCACACAATGGATTCCTATGGAATGAAATACAAGTTACTGGTAAGTACACTTAGAAATACTTTTCAAGGTCAGTGTTGGACTAAAAGATGCAGCACTGGGTTCTCTCCTGATAACAGGTAAGTAAATCAGAATTCGAACTTCGGCTGATTTTAGAGGAATATTTGTAAGTTTCAAAAATGGACACAGAAACTTTTCTGGTGAAAACCACACAATGGATTCCTATGGAAGGAAATACAAGTTACTGGTAAGTACGTCTAGAATTACTTTTCAGGGTCAGTGCTGGGATTAAAGATGCAGCACTGGGTTCTCTCCTGATCACAGGTGAGTAAATCGGAATTAGTAGTTCGGCTGATTTAAGAGGAATATTTGTACGTTTCAAAATTGGACACTTATCTGGTGAAAACCACACAAAGGATTCCTATGGAAGGAAATATAAGTTACTGGTAAGTACGCTTAGAATTACTTCTCATAGTCAGTGCTGTTCTAAAAGATGCAGCACTGGGTTCTCTCCTGATAACAGGTGAGTAAATCGGAATTCGTACTTCGGCTGATTTTAGAGGAATATTTGTAAGATTCAAAAATGGACACAGAAACTTTTCTGGTGAAAACCACACAATGGATTCCTATGGAAGGAAATACAAGTTACTGGTAAGTACGCTTAGAATTACTTTTCAGAGTCAGTGCTGGTCTAAACCATGCAGCACTGGGTTCTCTCCTGATAACAAGTGAGTAAATCGGAATTTGTAGTTCGGCTGATTTTAGAAGAATATTTGTACGTTTTAAAAATGGGCACTTAGAATCTTTTCTGGTGAAAACCACACAATGGATTCCTATGGAATGAAATACAAGTTACTGGTAAGTACGCTTAGAAAATACTTTTCAGGGACAGTGCTGGTCTAAAAGATGCAGCACTGGGATCTCTCCTGATAACAGGTGAGTAAATCGGAATTCGTAGTTCGGCTGATTTTAGAGGAATATTTGTACCTTTCAAAATTGGACACTGAAACTTTTCTGGTGAAATCCACACAATGGATTCCTATGGAATGAAATACAAGTTACTGGTTAGTATGCTTAGAATTACATTTCAGGGTCAGTACTGGGATGAAAGATGTAGCAGTGGGTTCTCTCCTGATAACAGGTGAGTAAATCGGAATTCGTAGTTCACCTGATTTTAGAGGAATATTTGTGCATTTCAAAAATGGACACTTAGAAACTTTTCTGGTGAAAACCACACAATGGATTCCTATGGAAGGAAATACAAGTTACTGGTAAGTTCGCTTAGAATTACTTTTCAGGGTCAGTGCTGGACTAAAAGATGCAGCACTGGGTTCTCTCCTGATAACAGGTGAGTAAATCGGAATTCGTAGTTCGGCTGATTTTAGAGGAATATTTGTACGTATCAAAATTGGACACTACGAAACTTTTCTGGTGAAAACCACACAATGGATTCCTATGGAATGAAATACAAGTTACTGGTAAGTATACTTAGAATTACTTTTCAGGGTCAGTGTTGGACTAAAAGATGCAGCACTGGATTCTCTCCTGATAACAGGTGAGTAAATCAGAATTCGTACTTCGGCTGATTTTAGAGGAATATTTGTAAGTTTCAAAAATGGACACAGAAACTTTTCTGGTGAAAACCACACAATGGATTCCTATGGAAGGAAATACAAGTTACTGGTGAGTACGCTTAGAATTACTTTTCAGGGTCAGTGCTGGGATTAAAGATG
This sequence comes from Triturus cristatus, assembly GCF_964204655.1. Taxonomy (NCBI): domain Eukaryota; kingdom Metazoa; phylum Chordata; class Amphibia; order Caudata; family Salamandridae; genus Triturus; species Triturus cristatus. Next base: position 28,041 of record NW_028188042.1, read on the forward strand.
CAGCACTGGGTTCTCTCCTGATCACAGGTGAGTAAATCGGAAATAGTAGTTCAGCTGATCTTAGAGGAATATTTGTACGTTTCAAAATTGGACACTTATCTGGTGAAAACCACACATAGGATTCCTATGGAAGGAAATATAAGTTACTGGTAAGTATGCTTAGAATTACTTCTCATAGTCAGTGCTGTTCTAAAAGATGCAGCACTGGGTTCTCTCCTGATAACAGGTGAGTAAATCGGAATTCGTACTTCGGCTGATTTTAGAGGAATATTTGTAAGTTTCAAAAATGGACACATAAACTTTTCTGGTGAAAACCACACAATGGATTCCTATGGAAGGAAATACAAGTTACTGGTAAGTACGCTTAGAATTACTTTTCAGAGTCAGTGCTGGTCTAAACCATGCAGCACTGGGTTCTCTCCTGATAAAAGGTGAGTAAATCGGAATTCATAGTTCGGCTGATCTTAGAGGAATATTTGTAAGTTTCAAAAATGGACACTTAGAATCTTTTCTGGTGAAAACCACACAATGGATTCCTACGGAATGAAATACAAGTTACTGGTAAGTACGCTTAGAATTACTTTTCAGCGTCAGTGCTGGTCTAAAAGATGCAGCACTGGGTTCTCTCCTGATAAAAGGTGAGTAAATCGGAATTCATAGTTCGGCTGATCTTAGAGGAATATTTGTAAGTTTCAAAAATGGACACTTAGAAACTTTTCAGGTGAAAACCACACAATGATTCCTATGGAAGGAAATACAAGTTACTGGAAAGTACGCTTAGAATTACTTTTCAGAGTCAGTGCTGGACTAAAAGATGCAGCACTGGGTTCTCTCCTGATAACAGTTGAGTAAATCGGAATTCGTAGTTCGGCTGATCTTAGAGGAATATTTGTACGTTTCAAAAATGGACACAGAAACTTTTCTGGTGAAAACCACACAATGGATTCCTATGGAAGGAAATATAAGTTACTGGTAAGTACGCTTAGAATTACTTTTCAGGGTCAGTGCTGGGCTAAAAGATGCAGCACTGGGTTCTCTCCTGATAGCAGGTGAGTAAATCGGAATTCGTAGTTCGGCTGATTTTAGAGGAATATTTGTACATTTTAAAAATGGGTACTTAGAATCTTTTCTGGTGAAAACCACACAATGGATTCCTATGGAATGAAATACAAGTTACTGGTAAGTACGCTTAGAATTACTTTTCAGAGTCAGTGCAGGTCTAAACGATGCAGCACTGGGTTCTCTCCTGATAACAGGTGAGTAAATCGGAATTTGTAGTTCGGCTAATTTTAAAGGAATATTTGTACGTTTCAAAAATGGACTCTTACAAACTTTTCTGGTGAAAACCACTCAATGGATTCCTATGGAAGGAAATACAAGTTACTGGTAAGTACGCTTAGAATTACGTTTTTAGGGTCCGTGCTGGACTAAAAGATGCAGCACTGGGTTCTCTTCTGATAACAGGTGAGTAAATCGGAATTCGTAGTTCGGCTGATTTTAGAGGAATATTTGTATGTTTCAAAAATGGACACGTAGAAACTTTTCTGGTGAAAACCACACAATGGATTCCTATGGAATGAAATACAAGTTACTGGTAAGTACACTTAGAATTACTTTTCAAGGTCAGTGTTGGACTAAAAGATGCAGCACTGGGTTCTCTCCTGATAACAGGTGAGTAAATCAGAATTCGAACTTCGGCTGATTTTAGAGGAATATTTGTAAGTTTCAAAAATGGACACAGAAACTTTTCTGGTGAAACCACACAATGGATTCCTATGGAAGGAAATACAAGTTACTGGTAAGTACGCCTAGAATTACTTTTCAGGGTCAGTGCTGGGATTAAAGATGCAGCACTGGGTTCTCTCCTGATCACAGGTGAGTAAATCGGAATTAGTAGTTTGGCTGATTTAAGAGGAATATTTGTACGTTTCAAAATTGGACACTTATCTGGTGAAAACCACACAAAGGATTCCTATGGAAGGAAATATAAGTTACTGGTAAGTACGCTTAGAATTACTTCTCATAGTCAGTGCTGTTCTAAAAGATGCAGCACTGGGTTCTCTCCTGATAACAGGTGAGTAAATCGGAATTCGTACTTCGGCTGATTTTAGAGGAATATTTGTAAGATTCAAAAATGGACACAGAAACTTTTCTGGTGAAAACCACACAATGGATTCCTATGGAAGGAAATACAAGTTACTGGTAAGTACGCTTAGAATTACTTTTCAGAGTCAGTGCTGGTCTAAACCATGCAGCACTGGGTTCTCTCCTGATAACAAGTGAGTAAATCGGAATTTGTAGTTCGGCTGATTTTAGAAGAATATTTTTACGTTTTAAAAATGGGCACTTAGAATCTTTTCTGGTGAAAACCACACAATGGATTCCTATGGAATGAAATACAAGTTACTGGTAAGTACGCTTAGAAAATACTTTTCAGGGACAGTGCTGGTCTAAAAGATGCAGCACTGGGATCTCTCCTGATAACAGGTGAGTAAATCGGAATTTGTAGTTCGGCTGATATTAATGGAATATTTGTGCGTTTCAAAAATGGACACAGAAACTTTTCTGGTGAAACCCACACAATGGATTCCTATGGAAAGAAATACAAGTTACTGGTAAGTACGCTTAAAATTACTTTTCAAGGTCAGTGCTGGGCTGGAAGATGCAGCACTGGGTTCTCTCCTGATAACAGGTGAGTAAATCGGAATTCGTAGTTCGGCTGATTTTAGAGGAATATTTGTACCTTTCAAAATTGGACACTGAAACTTTTCTGGTGAAATCCACACAATGGATTCCTATGGAATGAAATACAAGTTACTGGTTAGTATGCTTAGAATTACATTTCAGGGTCAGTACTGGGATGAAAGATGTAGCAGTGGGTTCTCTCCTGATAACAGGTGAGTAAATCGGAATTCGTAGTTCGCCTGATTTTAGAGGAATATTTGTGCATTTCAAAAATGGACACTTAGAAACTTTTCTGGTGAAAACCACACAATGGATTCCTATGGAAGGAAATACAAGTTACTGGTAAGTACGCTTAGAATTACTTTTCAGAGTCAGTGCAGGTCTAAACGATGCAGCACTGGGTTCTCTCCTGATAACAGGTGAGTAAATCGGAATTTGTAGTTCGGCTGATTTTAGAGGAATACTTGTACGTTTCAAAAATGGACACTTAGAAACTTTTCTGGTGAAAACCACAGAATGGATTCCTATGGAAGGAAATACAAGTTACTGGTAAGTTCGCTTAGAATTACTTTTCAGGGTCAGTGCTGGACTAAAAGATGCAGCACTGGGTTCTCTCCTGATAACAGGTGAGTAAATCGGAATTCGTAGTTCGGCTGATTTTAGAGGAATATTTGTACGTATCAAAATTGGACACTACGAAACTTTTCTGGTGAAAACCACACAATGGATTTCTATGGAATGAAATACAAGTTACTGGTAAGTATACTTAGAATTACATTTCAGGGTCAGTGTTGGACTAAAAGATGCAGCACTGGGTTCTCTCCTGATAACAGGTGAGTAAATCAGAATTCGTACTTCGGCTGATTTTAGAGGAATATTTATAAGTTTCAAAAATGGACACTTAGAAACTTTTCTGGTGAAAACCACACAATGGATTCCTATGGAAGGAAATACAAGTTACTGGTAAGTACGCTTAGAATTACTTTTCAGGGTCAGTGCTGGGATTAAAGATGCAGCACTGGGTTCTCTCCTGATCACAGGTGAGTAAATCGGAATTAGTAGTTCAGCTGATCTTAGAGGAATATTTGTACGTTTCAAAATTGGACACTTATCTGGTGAAAACCACACAAAGGATTCCTATGGAAGGAAATATAAGTTACTGGTAAGTGTGCTTAGAATTACTTCTCATAGTCAGTGCTGTTCTAAAAGATGCAGCACTGGGTTCTCTCCTGATAACAGGTGAGTAAATCGGAATTCGTACTTCGGCTGATTTTAGAGGAATATTTGTAAGTTTCAAAAATGGACACAGAAACTTTTCTGGTGAAAACCACACAATGGATTCCTATGGAAGGAAATACAAGTATCTGGTAAGTACGCTTAGAAACACTTTTCAGGGTCAGTGCTGGGCTAAAAGATGCAGCACTGGGTTCTCTCCTGATCACAGGTGAGTAAATCGGAATTAGTAGTTCGGCTGATTTTAGAGGAATATTTGTACGTTTCAAAAATTGACATTTAGAAACGTTTGTGGTGAAAACCACACAATGGATTCCTACGGAAGGAAATACAAGTATCTGGTAAGCACGCTTAGAAACACTTTTCAGGGTCAGTGCTGGGCTAAAAGATGCAGCACTGGGTTCTCTCCTGATAACAGGTGAGTAAATCGGAATTCGTCTTTCGGCTGATTTTAGAGGAATATTTGTACCTTTCAAAATTGGACACTGAAACTTTTCTGGTGAAATCCACACATGAATTCCTATGGAATGAAATACAAGTTACTGGTTAGTATGCTTAGAATTACATTTCAGGGTCAGTACTGGGATGAAAGATGTAGCAGTGGGTTCTGTCCTGATAACAGGTGAGTAAATCGGAATTCGTAGTTCGCCTGATTTTAGAGGAATATTTGTGCATTTCAAAAATGAACACTTAGAAACTTTTCTGGTGAAAACCACACAATGGATTCCTATGGAAGGAAATACAAGTTACTGGTAAGTACGCTTAGAATTACTTTTCAGAGTCAGTGCTGTTCTAAAAGATGCAGCACTGGGTTCTCTCCTGATAACAGGTGAGTAAATCGGAATTCGGAGTTCGGCTGATCTTGGAGGAATATTTGTATGTTTCAAAAATGGACACAGAAACTTTTCTGGTGAAAACCACACAATGGATTCCTATGGAAGGAAATACAAGTTACTGGTAAGTACGCTTAGAATTAATTTTCAGGGTCAGTGCTGGGATTAAAGATGCAGCACTGGGTTCTCTCCTGATCACAGGTGAGTAAATCGGAATTAGTAGTTCGGCTGATTTTAGAGGAATATTTGTACGTTTCAAAATTGGACACTTATCTGGTGAAAACCACACAAAGGATTCCTATGGAAGGAAATATAAGTTACTGGTAAGTGTGCTTAGAATTACTTCTCATAGTCAGTGATGTTCTAAAAGATGCAGCACTGGGTTCTCTCCTGATAACAGGTGAGTAAATCGGAATTCGTACTTCGGCTGATTTTAGAGGAATATTTGTAAGTTTCAAAAATGGACACAGAAACTTTTCTGGTGAAAACCACACAATGGATTCCTATGGAAGGAATTACAAGTTACTGGTAAGTACGCTTAGAATTACTTTTCAGAGTCAGTGCTGGTCTAAACCATGCAGCACTGGGTTCTCTCCTGATAACAAGTGAGTAAATCGGAATTTGTAGTTCGGCTGATTTTACAGGAATATTTGTACGTTTTAAAAATGGGCACTTAGAATCTTTTCTGGTGAAAACCACACAATGGATTCCTACGGAATGAAATACAAGTTACTGGTAAGTATGCTTAGAATTACTTTTCAGCGTCAGTGCTGGTCTAAAGATGCAGCACTGGGATCTCTCCTGATAACAGGTGAGTAAATCGGAATTCGTAGTTCGGCTGATATTAAAGGAATATTTGTGCGTTTCAAAAATGGACACAGAAACTTTTCTGGTGAAAACCACACAATGGATTCCTATGGAAAGAAATACAAAATACTGGTAAGTACGCTTAAAATTAATTTTCAGGGTCAGTGCTGGGCTGAAAGATGCAGCACTGGGTTCTCTCCTGATAACAGGTGAGCAAATCGGAAATCGTAGTTCGGCTGATTTTAGAGGAATATTTGTACGTTTCAAAATTGCACACTTATCTGGTGAAAACCACACAAAGGATTCCAATTGAAGGAAATACAAGTTACTGGTAAGTACGCTTAGAATTACTTCTCAGAGTCAGTGCTGGTCTAAAAGATGCAGCACTGGGTTCTCTCCTGATAACAGGTGAGTAAATCGGAATTCGTAGTTCGGCTGATTTTAGAGGAATGTTTGTACCTTTCAAAATTGGACACTGAAACTTTTCTGGTGAAATCCACACAATGGATTCCTATGGAATGAAATACAAGTTACTGGTAAGTACGCTTCGAAAATACTTTTCAGGGACAGTGATGGACTAAAAGATGCAGCACTGGGTTCTCTCCTGATAACAGGTGAGTAAATCAGGATTCGTACTTTGGCTGATTTTAGAGGAATATTTGTAAGTTTCAAAAATGGACACAGAAGCTTTTCTGGTGAAAACCACACAATGGATTCCTATGGAAGGAAATACAAGTTACTGGTAAGTACGCTTAGAATTACTTTTCAGAGTCAGTGCTGGTCTAAAAGATGCAGCACTGGGATCTCTCCTGATAACAGGTGAGTAAATCGGAATTTGTAGTTCGGCTGATATTAAAGGAATATTTGTGCGTTTCAAAAATGGACACAGAAACTTTTCTGGTGAAAACCACACAATGGATTCCTATGGAAAGAAATACAAGTTACTGGTAAGTACGCTTAAAATTACTTTTCAGGGTCAGTTCTGGGCTGAAAGATGCAGCACTGGGTTCTCTCCTGATAACAGGTGAGCAAATCGGAAATCGTAGTTCGGCTGATTTTAGAGGAATATTTGTACGTTTCAAAATTGCACACTTATCTGGTGAAAACCACACAAAGGATTCCATTGGAAGGAAATACAAGTTACTGGTAAGTACGCTTAGAATTACTTCTCAGAGTCAGTGCTGGTCTAAAAGATGCAGCACTGAGTTCTCTCCTGATAACAGGTGAGTAAATCGGAATTCGTAGTTCGGCTGATTTTAGAGGAATATTTGTACCTTTCAAAATTGGACACTGAAACTTTTCTGGTGAAATCCACACAATGGATTCCTATGGAATGAAATACAAGTTACTGGTTAGTACGCTTAGAATTACATTTCAGGGTCAGTACTGGGATGAAAGATGTAGCAGTGGGTTCTCTCCTGATAACAGGTGAGTAAATCGGAATTCGTAGTTCGCCTGATTTTAGAGGAATATTTGTGCATTTCAAAAATGGACACTTAGAAACTTTTCTGGTGAAAACCACACAATGGATTCCTATGGAAGGAAATACAAGTTACTGGTAAGTACGATTAGAATTACTTTTCAGAGTCAGTGCAGGTCTAAACGATGCAGCACTGGGTTCTCTCCTGATAACAGACGAGTAAATCGGAATTTGTAGTTCGGCTGATTTTAAGGGAATATTTGTACGTTTCAAAAATGGACACTTACAAACTTTTCTGGTGAAAACCACTCAATGGATTCCTATGGAATGAAATACAAGTTACTGGTAAGTACACTTAGAATTACTTTTCAAGGTCAGTGTTGGACTAAAAGATGCAGCACTGGGTTCTCTCCTGATAACAGGTGAGTAAATCAGAATTCGAACTTCGGCTGATTTTAGAGGAATATTTGTAAGTTTCAAAAATGGACACAGAAACTTTTCTGGTGAAAACCACACAATGGATTCCTATGGAAGGAAATACAAGTTACTGGTAAGTACGCTTAGAATTACTTCTCAGAGTCAGTGCTGGTCTAAAAGATGCAGCACTGGGTTCTCTCCTGATAACAGGTGAGTAAATCGGAATTCGTAGTTCGGCTGATTTTAGAGGAATATTTGTACCTTTCAAAATTGGACACTGAAACTTTTCTGGTGAAATCCACACAATGGATTCCTATGAAATGAAATACAAGTTACGGGTTAGTATGCTTAGAATTACATTTCAGGGTCAGTACTGGGATGAAAGATGTAGCAGTGGGTTCTCTCCTGATAACAGGTGAGTAAATCAGAATTCGTAGTTCGCCTGATTTTAGAGGAATATTTGTGCATTTCAAAAATGGACACTTAGAAACTTTTCTGGTGAAAACCACACAATGGATTCCTATGGAAGGAAATACAAGTTACTGGTAAGTACGCTTAGAATTACTTTTCAGGGTCATTGCTGGTCTAAAAGATACAGCACTGGGTTCTCTCCTGATAAAAGGTGAGTAAATCAGAAGTCGTAGTTCGGCTGATTTTAGAGGAATATTTGTACGTTTTAAAAATGGGCACTTAGAATCTTTTCTGGTGAAAACCACACAATGGATTCCTATGGATGGAAATACAAGTTACTGGTAAGTATGCTTAGAATTACTTTTCAGGGTCACTGCTGGGCTAAAAGATGCAGCACAGGGTTCTCTCCTGATAACAGGTGAGTAAATCGGAATTCGTAGTTCGGCTGATTTTAGAGGAATATTTGTATGTTTCAAAAATGGATACTTAGAAACTTTTCTGGTGAAAACCACACAATGGATTCCTATGGAAGGAAATACAAGTTACTGGTAAGTTCACTTAGAATTACTTTTCAGGGTCAGTGCTGGACTAAAAGATGCAGCACTGGGTTCTCTCCTGATAACAGGTGAGTAAATCAGAATTCGAACTTCGGCTGATTTTAGAGGAATATTTGTAAGTTTCAAAAATGGACACAGAAACTTTTCTGGTGAAAACCACACAATGGATTCCTATGGAAGGAAATACAAGTTACTGGTAGGTACGCTTAGAATTACTTTTCAGGGTCAGTGCTGGGATTAAAGATGCAGCACTGGGTTCTCTCCTGATCACAGGTGAGTAAATCGGAATTAGTAGTTCGGCTGATTTAAGAGGAATATTTGTACGTTTCAAAATTGGACACTTATCTGGTGAAAACCACACAAAGGATTCCTATGGAAGGAAATATAAGTTACTGGTAAGTACGCTTAGAATTACTTCTCATAGTCAGTGCTGTTCTAAAAGATGCAGCACTGGGTTCTCTCCTGATAACAGTTGAGTAAATCGGAATTCGTAGTTCGGCTGATCTTAGAGGAATATTTGTACGTTTCAAAAATGAACACAGAAACTTTTCTGGTGAAAACCAACAAATGGATTCCTATGGAAGGAAATATAAGTTACTGGTAAGTACGCTTAGAATTACTTTTCAGGGTCAGTGCTGGGCTAAAAGAGGCAGCACTGGGTTCTCTCCTGATAGCAGGTGAGTAAATCGGAATTTGTAGTTCGGCTGATTTTAGAGGAATATTTGTACGTTTTAAAAATGGGCACTTAGAATCTTTTCTGGTGAAAACCACACAATGGATTCCTACGGAAGGAAATATAAGTTACTGGAAAGTACGCTTAGAATTACTTTTCAGGGTCAGTGCTGGACTAAAAGATGCAGCACTGGGTTCTCTCCTGATAACAGTTGAGTAAATCGGAATTCGTAGTTCGGCTGATCTTAGAGGAATATTTGTACGTTACAAAAATGGACACAGAAACTTTTCTGGTGAAAACCAACAAATGGATTCCTATGGAAGGAAATATAAGTTACTGGTAAGTACACTTAGAATTACTTTTCAAGGTCAGTGTTGGACTAAAAGATGCAGCACTGGGTTCTCTCCTGATAACAGGTGAGTAAATCAGAATTCGAACTTCGGCTGATTTTAGAGGAATATTTGTAAGTTTCAAAAATGGACACAGAAACTTTTCTGGTGAAAACCACACAATGGATTCCTATGGAAGGAAATACAAGTTACTGGTAGGTACGCTTAGAATTACTTTTCAGGGTCAGTGCTGGGATTAAAGATGCAGCACTGGGTTCTCTCCTGATCACAGGTGAGTAAATCGGAATTAGTAGTTCGGCTGATTTAAGAGGAATATTTGTACGTTTCAAAATTGGACACTTATCTGGTGAAAACCACACAAAGGATTCCTATGGAAGGAAATATAAGTTACTGGTAAGTACGCTTAGAATTACTTCTCATAGTCAGTGCTGTTCTAAAAGATGCAGCACTGGGTTCTCTCCTGATAACAGGTGAGTAAATCGGAATTTGTAGTTCGGCTGATTTTAGAGGAATATTTGTACGTTTTAAAAATGGGCACTTAGAATCTTTTCTGGTGAAAACCACACAATGGATTCCTACGGAATGAAATACAAGTTACTGGTAAGTACGCTTATAATTACTTTTCAGCGTCAGTGCTGGTCTAAAAGATGCAGCACTGGGTTCTCTCCTGATAAAAGGTGAGTAAATCGGAATTCGTAGTTCGGCTGATCTTAGAGGAATATTTGTAAGTTTCAAAAATGGACACTTAGAAACTTTTCAGGTGAAAACCACACAATGGATTCCTATGGAAGGAAATACAAGTTACTGGAAAGTACGCTTAGAATTACTTTTCAGGGTCAGTGCTGGACTAAAAGATGCAGCACTGGGTTCTCTCCTGATAACAGTTGAGTAAATCGGAATTCGTAGTTCGGCTGATCTTAGAGGAATATTTGTACATTTCAAAAATGGACACAGAAACTTTTCTGGTGAAAACCAACAAATGGATTCCTATGGAAGGAAATATAAGTTACTGGTAAGTACGCTTAGAATTACTTTTCAGGGTCAGTGCTGGGCTAAAAGAGGCAGCACTGGGTTCTCTCCTGATAGCAGGTGAGTAAATCGGAATTCGTAGTTCGGCTGATTTTAGAGGAATATTTGTACATTTTAAAAATGGGCACTTAGAATCTTTTCTGGTGAAAACCACACAATGGATTCCTATGGAATGAAATACAAGTTACTGGTAAGTACGCTTAGAAAATACTTTTCAGGGACAGTGCTGGACTAAAAGATGCAGCACTGGGTTCTCTCCTGATAACAGGTGAGTAAATCAGGATTCGTACTTTGGCTGATTTTAGAGGAATATTTGTAAGTTTCAAAAATGGACACAGAAGCTTTTCTGGTGAAAACCACACAATGGATTCCTATGGAAGGAAATACAAGTTACTGGTAAGTACGCTTAGAATCACTTTTCAGAGTCAGTGCTGGTCTAAAAGATGCAGCACTGGGATCTCTCCTGATAACAGGTGAGTAAATCGGAATTTGTAGTTCGGCTGATCTTAGAGGAATATTTGTACGTTTCAAAAATGGACACAGAAACTTTTCTGGTGAAAACCACACAATAGATTCCTATGGAAGGAAATATAAGTTACTGGTAAGTACGCTTAGAATTACTTTTCAGGGTCAGTGCTGGGCTAAAAGATGCAGCACTGGGTTCTCTCCTGATAGCAGGTGAGTACATCGGAATTCGTGGTTCGGCTGATTTTAGAGGAATATTTGTACGTTTTAAAAATGGGCACTTTGAATCTTTTCTGGTGAAAACCACACAATGGATTCCTATGGAATCAAATACAAGTTACTGGTAAGTACGCTTAGAAAATACTTTTCAGGGACAGTGCTGGTCTAAAAGATGCAGCACTGGGATCTCTCCTGATAACAGGTGAGTAAATCGGAATTTGTAGTTCGGCTGATATTAATGGAATATTTGTGCGTTTCAAAAATGGACACAGTAACTTTTCTGGTGAAACCCACACAATGGATTCCTATGGAAAGAAATACAAGTTACTGGTAAGTACGCTTAAAATTACTTTTCAGGGTCAGTGCTGGGCTGAAAGATGCAGCACTGGGTTCTCTCCTGATAACAGGTGAGTAAATCGGAATTCGTAGTTCGGCTGATTTTAGAGGAATATTTGTACGCTTCAAAATTGGACACTTATCTGGTGAAAACCACACAAAGGATTCCATTGGAAGGAAATACAAGTTACTGGTAAGTACGCTTAGAATTACTTCTCAGAGTCAGTGCTGGTCTAAAAGATGCAGCACTGGGTTCTCTCCTGATAACAGGTGAGTAAATCGGAATTCGTAGTTTGGCTGATTTTAGAGGAATATTTGTACCTTTCAAAATTGGACACTGAAACTTTTCTGGTGAAATCCACACAATGGATTCCTATGAAATGAAATACAAGTTACTGGTTAGTATGCTTAGAATTACATTTCAGGGTCAGTACTGGGATGAAAGATGTAGCAGTGGGTTCTCTCCTGATAACAGGTGAGTAAATCGGAATTCTTAGTTCGCCTGATTTTAGAGGAATATTTGTGCATTTCAAAAATGGACACTTAGAAACTTTTCTGGTGAAAACCACACAATGGATTCCTATGGAATGAAATACAAGTTACTGGTAAGTACGCTTAGAAAATACTTTTCAGGGACAGTGCTGGTCTAAAAGATGCAGCACTGGGATCTCTCCTGATAACAGGTGAGTAAATCGGAATTTGTAGTTCGGCTGATATTAATGGAATATTTGTGCGTTTCAAAAATGGACACAGAAACTTTTCTGGTGAAACCCACACAATGGAATCCTATGGAAAGAAATACAAGTTACTGGTAAGTACGCTTAAAATTACTTTTCAGGGTCAGTGCTGGGCTGAAAGATGCAGCACTGGGTTCTCTCCTGATAACAGGTGAGTAAATCGGAATTCGTAGTTCGGCTGATTTTAGAGGAATATTTGTACCTTTCAAAATTGGACACTGAAACTTTTCTGGTGAAATCCACACAATGGATTCCTATGGAATGAAATACAAGTTACTGGTTAGTACGCTTAGAATTACATTTCAGGGTCAGTACTGGGATGAAAGATGTAGCAGTGGGTTCTCTCCTGATAACAGGTGAGGAAATCGGAATTCGTAGTTCGCCTGATTTTAGAGGAATATTTGTGCATTTCAAAAATGGACACTTAGAAACTTTTCTGGTGAAAACCACACAATGGATTCCTATGGAAGGAAATACAAGTTACTGGTAAGTACGATTAGAATTACTTTTCAGAGTCAGTGCAGGTCTAAACGATGCAGCACTGGGTTCTCTCCTGATAACAGGTGAGTAAATCGGAATTTGTAGTTCGGCTGATTTTAAAGGAATATTTGTACGTTTCAAAAATGGACACTTACAAACTTTTCTGGTGAAAACCACTCAATGGATTCCTATGAAAGGAAATACAAGTTACTGGTAAGTACGCTTAGAATTACGTTTTTAGGGTCCGTGCTGGACTAAAAGATGCAGCACTGGGTTCTCTCCTGATAACAGGTGAGTAAATCAGAATTCGAACTTCGGCTGATTTTAGAGGAATATTTGTAAGTTTCAAAAATGGACACAGAAACTTTTCTGGTGAAAACCACACAATGGATTCCTATGGAAGGAAATACAAGTTACTGGTAAGTACGTCTAGAATTACTTTTCAGGGTCAGTGCTGGGATTAAAGATGCAGCACTGGGTTCTCTCTTGATCACAGGTGAGTAAATCGGAATTAGTAGTTCGGCTGATTTAAGAGGAATATTTGTACGTTTCAAAATTGGACACTTATCTGGTGAAAACCACACAAAGGATTCCTATGGAAGGAAATATAAGTTACTGGTAAGTACGCTTAGAATTACTTCTCATAGTCAGTGCTGTTCTAAAAGATGCAGCACTGGGTTCTCTCCTGATAACAGGTGAGTAAATCAGAATTCGTACTTCGGCTGATTTTAGAGGAATATTTGTAAGATTCAAAAATGGACACAGAAACTTTTCTGGTGAAAACCACACAATGGATTCCTATGGAAGGAAATACAAGTTACTGGTAAGTACGCTTAGAATTACTTTTCAGAGTCAGTGCTGGTCTAAACCATGCAGCACTGGGTTCTCTCCTGATAACAAGTGAGTAAATCGGAATTTGTAGTTCGGCTGATTTTAGAAGAATATTTGTACGTTTTAAAAATGGGCACTTAGAATCTTTTCTGGTGAAAACCACACAATGGATTCCTATGGAATGAAATACAAGTTACTGGTAAGTACGCTTAGAAAATACTTTTCAGGGACAGTGCTGGTCTAAAAGATGCAGCACTGGGATCTCTCCTGATAACAGGTGAGTAAATCGGAATTCGTAGTTCGGCTGATTTTAGAGGAATATTTGTACCTTTCAAAATTGGACACTGAAACGTTTCTGGTGAAATCCACACAATGGATTCCTATGGAATGAAATACAAGTTACTGGTTAGTATGCTTAGAATTATATTTCAGGGTCAGTACTGGGATGAAAGATGTAACAGTGGGTTCTCTCCTGATAACAGGTGAGTAAATCGGAATTCGTAGTTCGCCTGATTTTAGAGGAATATTTGTGCATTTCAAAAATGGACACTTAGAAACTTTTCTGGTGAAAACCACACAATGGATTCCTATGGAAGGAAATACAAGTTACTGGTAAGTTCGCTTAGAATTACTTTTCAGGGTCAGTGCTGGACTAAAAGATGCAGCACTGGGTTCTCTCCTGATAACAGGTGAGTAAATCGGAATTCGTAGTTCGGCTGATTTTAGAGGAATATTTGTACGTATCAAAATTGGACACTACGAAACTTTTCTGGTGAAAACCACACAATGGATTCCTATGGAATGAAATACAAGTTACTGGTAAGTATACTTAGAATTACTTTTCAGGGTCAGTGTTGGACTAAAAGATGCAGCACTGGATTCTCTCCTGATAACAGGTGAGTAAATCAGAATTCGTACTTCGGCTGATTTTAGAGGAATATTTGTAAGTTTCAAAAATGGACACAGAAACTTTTCTGGTGAAAACCACACAATGGATTCCTATGGAAGGAAATACAAGTTACTGGTGAGTACGCTTAGAATTACTTTTCAGGGTCAGTGCTGGGATTTAAGATGCAGCACTGGGTTCTCTCCTGATCACAGGTGAGTAAATCGGAATTAGTAGTTCAGCTGATCTTAGAGGAATATTTGTACGTTTCAAAATTGGACACTTATCTGGTGAAAACCACACAAAGGATTCCTATGGAAGGAAATATAAGTTACTGGTAAGTATGCTTAGAATTACTTCTCATAGTCAGTGCTGTTCTAAAAGATGCAGCACTGGGTTCTCTCCTGATAACAGGTGAGTAAATCGGAATTCGTACTTCGGCTGATTTTAGAGGAATATTTGTAAGTTTCAAAAATGGACACTTAGAAACTTTTCTGGTGAAAACCACACAATGGATTCCTATGGAATGAAATACAAGTTACTGGTAAGTACACTTAGAATTACTTTTCAAGGTCAGTGTTGGACTAAAAGATGCAGCACTGGGTTCTCTCCTGATAACAGGTGAGTAAATCAGAATTCGAACTTCGGCTGATTTTAGAGGAATATTTGTAAGTTTCAAAAATGGACACAGAAACTTTTTTGGTGAAAACCACACAATGGATTCCTATGGAAGGAAATACAAGTTACTGGTAAGTACGCTTAGAATTACTTTTCAGGGTCAGTGCTGGGATTAAAGATGCAGCACTGGGTTCTCTCCTGATCACAGGTGAGTAAATCGGAATTAGTAGTTCGGCTGATTTAAGAGGAATATTTGTACGTTTCAAAATTGGACACTTATCTGGTGAAAACCACACAAAGGATTCCTATGGAAGGAAATATAAGTTACTGGTAAGTACGCTTAGAAT
The DNA here is from genome assembly GCF_964204655.1 of Triturus cristatus. Classification (NCBI taxonomy): domain Eukaryota; kingdom Metazoa; phylum Chordata; class Amphibia; order Caudata; family Salamandridae; genus Triturus; species Triturus cristatus. The sequence goes on from NW_028188042.1 coordinate 43,375, forward strand.
TACTTCTCATAGTCAGTGCTGTTCTAGAAGGTGCAGCACTGGGTTCTCTCCTCATAACAGGTGAGTAAATCGGAATTCGTACTTCGGCTGATTTTAGAGGAATATTTGTAAGTTTCAAAAATGGACACAGAAACTTTTCTGGTGAAAACCACACAATGGATTCCTATGGAAGGAAATACAAGTTACTGGTAAGTACGCTTAGAATTACTTTTCAGAGTCAGTGCTGGTCTAAACCATGCAGCACTGGGTTCTCTCCTGATAACAAGTGAGTAAATCGGAATTTGTAGTTCGGCTGATTTTAGAAGAATATTTGTACGTTTTTAAAATGGGCACTTAGAATCTTTTCTGGTGAAAACCACACAATGGATTCCTATGGAATGAAATACAAGTTACTGGTAAGTACGCTTAGAAAATACTTTTCAGGGACAGTGCTGGTCTAAAAGATGCAGCACTGGGATCTCTCCTGATAACAGGTGAGTAAATCGGAATTTGTAGTTCGGCTGATATTAATGGAATATTTGTGCGTTTCAAAAATGGACACAGAAACTTTTCTGGTGAAACCCAGACAATGGATTCCTATGGAAAGAAATACAAGTTACTGGTAAGTACGCTTAAAATTACTTTTCAGGGTCAGTGCTGGGCTGAAAGATGCAGCACTGGGTTCTCTCCTGATAACAGGTGAGTAAATCGGAATTCGTAGTTCGGCTGATTTTAGAGGAATATTTGTACCTTTCAAAAATGGACACAGAAACTTTTCTGGTGAAAACCACACAATGGATTCCTATGGAAAGAAATACAAAATACTGGTAAGTACGCTTAAAATTAATTTTCAGGGTCAGTGCTGGGCTGAAAGATGCAGCACTGGGTTCTCTCCTGATAACAGGTGAGCAAATCGTAAATCGTAGTTCGGCTGATTTTAGAGGAATATTTGTACGTTTCAAAATTGCACACTTATCTGGTGAAAACCACACAAAGGATTCCAATTGAAGGAAATACAAGTTACTGGTAAGTACGCTTAGAATTACTTCTCAGAGTCAGTGCTGGTCTAAAAGATGCAGCACTGGGTTCTCTCCTGATAACAGGTGAGTAAATCGGAATTCGTAGTTCGGCTGATTTTAGAGGAATGTTTGTACCTTTCAAAATTGGACACTGAAACTTTTCTGGTGAAATCCACACAATGGATTCGTATGGAATGAAATACAAGTTACTGGGAAGTACGCTTAGAAAATACTTTTCAGGGACAGTGATGGACTAAAAGATGCAGCACTGGGTTCTCTCCTGATAACAGGTGAGTAAATCAGGATTCGTACTGTGGCTGATTTTAGAGGAATATTTGTAAGTTTCAAAAATGGACACAGAAGCTTTTCTGGTGAAAACCACACAATGGATTCCTATGGAAGGAAATACAAGTTACTGGTAAGTACGCTTAGAATTACTTTTCAGAGTCAGTGCTGGTCTAAAAGATGCAGCACTGGGATCTCTCCTGATAACAGGTGAGTAAATCGGAATTTGTAGTTCGGCTGATATTAAAGGAATATTTGTGCGTTTCAAAAATGGACACAGAAACTTTTCTGGTGAAAACCACACAATGGATTCCTATGGAAAGAAATACAAGTTACTGGTAAGTACGCTTAAAATTACTTTTCAGGGTCAGTTCTGGGCTGAAAGATGCAGCACTGGGTTCTCTCCTGATAACAGGTGAGCAAATCGGAAATCGTAGTTCGGCTTATTTTAGAGGAATATTTGTACGTTTCAAAATTGCACACTTATCTGGTGAAAACCACACAAAGGATTCCAATTGAAGGAAATACAAGTTACTGGTAAGTACGCTTAGAATTACTTCTCAGAGTCAGTGCTGGTCTAAAAGATGCAGCACTGGGTTCTCTCCTGATAACAGGTGAGTAAATCGGAATTCGTAGTTCGGCTGATTTTAGAGGAATATTTGTACCTTTCAAAATTGGACACTGAAACTTTTCTGGTGAAATCCACACAATGGATTCCTATGGAATGAAATACAAGTTACTGGTTAGTACGCTTAGAATTACATTTCAGGGTCAGTACTGGGATGAAAGATGTAGCAGTGGGTTCTCTCCTGATAACAGGTGAGTAAATCGGAATTCGTAGTTCGCCTGATTTTAGAGGAATATTTGTGCATTTCAAAAATGGACACTTAGAAACTTTTCTGGTGAAAACCACACAATGGATTCCTATGGAAGGAAATACAAGTTACTGGTAAGTACGATTAGAATTACTTTTCAGAGTCAGTGCAGGTCTAAACGATGCAGCACTGGGTTCTCTCCTGATAACAGATGAGTAAATCGGAATTTGTAGTTCGGCTGATTTTAAGGGAATATTTGTACGTTTCAAAAATGGACACTTACAAACTTTTCTGGTGAAAACCACTCAATGGATTCCTATGGAATGAAATACAAGTTACTGGTAAGTACACTTAGAATTACTTTTCAAGGTCAGTGTTGGACTAAAAGATGCAGCACTGGGTTCTCTCCTGATAACAGGTGAGTAAATCAGAATTCGAACTTCGGCTGATTTTAGAGGAATATTTGTAAGTTTCAAAAATGGACACAGAAACTTTTCTGGTGAAAACCACACAATGGATTCCTATGGAAGGAAATACAAGTTACTGGTAAGTACGCTTAGAATTACTTTTCAGGGTCAGTGCTGGGATTAAAGATGCAGCACTGGGTTCTCTCCTGATCACAGGTGAGTAAATCGGAATTAGTAGTTCGGCTGATTTAAGAGGAATATTTGTACGTTTCAAAATTGGACACTTAGAATCTTTTCTGGTGAAAACCACACAATGGATTCCTACGGAATGAAATACAAGTTACTGGTAAGTACGCTTAGAATTACTTTTCAGCGTCAGTGCTGGTCTAAAAGATGCAGCACTGGGTTCTCTCCTGATAAAAGGTGAGTAAATCGGAATTCGTAGTTCGGCTGATCTTAGAGGAATTTTTGTACGTTTCAAAAATGGACACAGAAACTTTTCTGGTGAAAACCACACAATGGATTCCTATGGAAGGAAATATAAGTTACTGGTGAGTACGCTTAGAATTACTTTTCAGGGTCAGTGCTGGGCTAAAAGATGCAGCACTGGGTTCTCTCCTGATAGCAGGTGAGTAAATCGGAATTCGTATGTTCGGCTGATTTAGAGGAATATTTGTACATTTTAAAAATGGGCAAAGAAGCTTTTCTGGTGAAAACAACACAATGGATTCCTATGGAAGGAAATACAAGTTACTGGTAAGTACGCTTAGAATTACTTTTCAGAGTCAGTGCTGGTCTAAAAGATGCAGCACTGGGATCTCTCCTGATAACAGGTGAGTAAATCGGAATTTGTAGTTCGGCTGAACTTAGAGGAATATTTGTACATTTCAAAAATGGACACAGAAACTTTTCTGGTGAAAACCACACAATGGATTCCTATGGAAGGAAATATAAGTTACTGGTAAGTACGCTTAGAATTACTTTTCAGGGTCAGTGCTGGGCTAAAAGATGCAGCACTGTGTTCCCTCCTGATAGCAGGTGAGTACATCGGAATTCGTAGTTCGGCTGATTTTAGAGGAATATTTGTACGTTTTAAAAATGGGCACTTAGAATCTTTTCTGGTGAAAACCACACAATGGATTCCTATGGAATGAAATACAAGTTACTGGTAAGTACGCTTAGAAAATACTTTTCAGGGACAGTGCTGGTCTAAAAGATGCAGCACTGGGATCTCTCCTGATAACAGGTGAGTAAATCGGAATTTGTAGTTCAGCTGATATTAATGGAATATTTGTGCGTTTCAAAAATGGACACAGAAACTTTTCTGGTGAAACCCACACAATGGATTCCTATGGAAAGAAATACAAGTTACTGGTAAGTACGCTTAAAATTACTTTTCAGGGTCAGTGCTGGGCTGAAAGATGCAGCACTGGGTTCTCTCCTGATAACAGGTGAGTAAATCGGAATTCGTAGTTCGGCTGATTTTAGAGGAATATTTGTACGTTTCAAAATTGGACACTTATCTGGTGAAAACCACACAAAGGATTCCAATGGAAGGAAATACAAGTTACTGGTAAGTACGCTTAGAATTACTTCTCAGAGTCAGTGCTGGTCTAAAAGATGCAGCACTGGGTTCTCTCCTGATAACAGGTGAGTAAATCGGAATTCGTAGTTCGGCTGATTTTAGAGGAATATTTGTACCTTTCAAAATTGGACACTGAAACTTTTCTGGTGAAATCCACACAATGGATTCCTATGAAATGAAATACAAGTTACGGGTTAGTATGCTTAGAATTACATTTCAGGGTCAGTACTGGGATGAAAGATGTAGCAGTGGGTTCTCTCCTGATAACAGGTGAGTAAATCGGAATTCGTAGTTCGCCTGATTTTAGAGGAATATTTGTGCATTTCAAAAATGGACACTTAGAAACTTTTCTGGTGAAAACCACACAATGGATTTCTATGGAAGGAAATACAAGTTACTGGTAAGTACGCTTAGAATTACTTTTCAGGGTCAGTGCTGGACCAAAAGATGCAGCACTGGGTTCTCTTCTGATAACAGGTGAGTAAATCGGAATTCGTAGTTCGTCTGATTTTAGAGGAATATTTGTATGTTTCAAAAATGGACACTTAGAAACTTTTCTTGTGAAAACCACACAATGGATTCCTATGGAATGAAATACAAGTTACTGGTAAGTACACTTAGAATTACTTTTCAAGGTCAGTGTTGGACTAAAAGATGCAGCACTGGGTTCTCTCCTGATAACAGGTGAGTAAATCAGAATTCGAACTTCGGCTGATTTTAGAGGAATATTTGTAAGTTTCAAAAATGGACACAGAAACTTTTCTGGTGAAAACCACACAATGGATTCCTATGGAAGGAAATACAAGTTACTGGTAGGTACGCTTAGAATTACTTTTCAGGGTCAGTGCTGGGATTAAAGATGCAGCACTGCGTTCTCTCCTGATCACAGGTGAGTAAATCGGAATTAGTAGTTCGGCTGATTTAAGAGGAATATTTGTACGTTTCAAAATTGGACACTTATCTGGTGAAAACCACACAAAGGATTCCTATGGAAGGAAATATAAGTTACTGGTAAGTACGCTTAGAATTACTTCTCATAGTCAGTGCTGTTCTAAAAGATGCAGCACTGGGTTCTCTCCTGATAACAGGTGAGTAAATCGGAATTCGTAGTTCGGCTGATCTTAGAGGAATATTTGTAAGTTTCAAAAATGGACACTTAGAAACTTTTCAGGTGAAAACCACACAATGGATTCCTATGGAAGGAAATACAAGTTACTGGAAAGTACGCTTAGAATTACTTTTGAGGGTCAGTGCTGGACTAAAAGATGCAGCACTGGGTTCTCTCCTGATAACAGTTGAGTAAATCGGAATTCGTAGTTCGGCTGATCTTAGAGGAATATTTGTACGTTTCAAAAATGAACACAGAAACTTTTCTGGTGAAAACCAACAAATGGATTCCTATGGAAGGAAATATAAGTTAGTGGTAAGTACGCTTAGAATTACTTTTCAGGGTCAGTGCTGGGCTAAAAGAGGCAGCACTGGGTTCTCTCCTGATAGCAGGTGAGTAAATCGGAATTTGTAGTTCGGCTGATTTTAGAGGAATATTTGTACGTTTTAAAAATGGGCACTTAGAATCTTTTCTGGTGAAAACCACACAATGGATTCCTACGGAAGGAAATATAAGTTACTGGAAAGTACGCTTAGAATTACTTTTCAGGGTCAGTGCTGGACTAAAAGATGCAGCACTGGGTTCTCTCCTGATAACAGTTGAGTAAATCGGAATTCGTAGTTCGGCTGATCTTAGAGGAATATTTGTACCTTTCAAAAATGGACACAGAAACTTTTCTGGTGAAAACCAACAAATGGATTCCTATGGAAGGAAATATAAGTTACTGGTAAGTACGCTTAGAATTACTTTTCAGGGTCAGTGCTGGGCTAAAAGATGCAGCACTGGGTTCTCTCCTGATAACAGTTGAGTAAATCAGAATTCGTAGTTCGGCTGATCTTAGAGGAATATTTGTACGTTACAAAAATGGACACAGAAACTTTTCTGGTGAAAACCAACAAATGGATTCCTATGGAAGGAAATATAAGTTACTGGTAAGTACACTTAGAATTACTTTTCAAGGTCAGTGTTGGACTAAAAGATGCAGCACTGGGTTCTCTCCTGATAACAGGTGAGTAAATCAGAATTTGAACTTCGGCTGATTTTAGAGGAATATTTGTAAGTTTCAAAAATGGACACAGAAACTTTTCTGGTGAAAACCACACAATGGATTCCTATGGAAGGAAATACAAGTTACTGGCAGGTACGCTTAGAATTACTTTTCAGGGTCAGTGCTGGGATTAAAGATGCAGCACTGGGTTCTCTCCTGATCACAGGTGAGTAAATCGGAATTAGTAGTTCGGCTGATTTAAGAGGAATATTTGTACGTTTCAAAATTGGACACTTATCTGGTGAAAACCACACAAAGGATTCCTATGGAAGGAAATATAAGTTACTGGTAAGTACGCTTAGAATTACTTCTCATAGTCAGTGCTGTTCTAAAAGATGCAGCACTAGGTTCTCTCCTGATAACAGGTGAGTAAATCGGAATTTGTAGTTCGGCTGATTTTAGAGGAATATTTGTACGTTTTAAAAATGGGCACTTAGAATCTTTTCTGGTGAAAACCACACAATGGATTCCTACGGAATGAAATACAAGTTACTGGTAAGTACGCTTAGAATTACTTTTCAGCGTCAGTGCTGGTCTAAAAGATGCAGCACTGGGTTCTCTCCTGATAAAAGGTGAGTAAATCGGAATTCGTAGTTCGGCTGATCTTAGAGGAATATTTGTAAGATTCAAAAATGGACACTTAGAAACTTTTCAGGTGAAAACCACACAATGGATTCCTATGGAAGGAAATACAAGTTACTGGAAAGTACGCTTAGAATTACTTTTCAGGGTCAGTGCTGGACTAAAAGATGCAGCACTGGGTTCTCTCCTGATAACAGTTGAGTAAATCAGAATTCGTAGTTCGGCTGATCTTAGAGGAATATTTGTACGTTTCAAAAATGGACACAGAAACTTTTCTGGTGAAAACCAACAAATGGATTCCTATGGAAGGAAATATAAGTTACTGGTAAGTACGCTTAGAATTACTTTTCAGGGTCAGTGCTGGGCTAAAAGAGGCAGCACTGGGTTCTCTCCTGATAGCAGGTGAGTAAATCGGAATTCGTAGTTCGGCTGATTTTAGAGGAATATTTGTACATTTTAAAAATGGGCACTTAGAATCTTTTCTGGTGAAAACCACACAATGGATTCCTATGGAATGAAATACAAGTTACTGGTAAGTACGCTTAGAAAATAGTTTTCAGGGACAGTGCTGGACTAAAAGATGCAGCACTGGGTTCTCTCCTGATAACAGGTGAGTAAATCAGGATTCGTACTTTGGCTGATTTTAGAGGAATATTTGTAAGTTTCAAAAATGGACACAGAAGCTTTTCTGGTGAAAACCACACAATGGATTCTTATGGAAGGAAATACAAGTTACTGGTAAGTACGCTTAGAATCACTTTTCAGAGTCAGTGCTGGTCTAAAAGATGCAGCACTGGGATCTCTCCTGATAACAGGTGAGTAAATCGGAATTTGTAGTTCGGCTGATCTTAGAGGAATATTTGTACGTTTCAAAAATGGACACAGAAACTTTTCTGGTGAAAACCACACAATAGATTCCTATGGAAGGAAATATAAGTTACTGGTAAGTACGCTTAGAATTACTTTTCAGGGTCAGTGCTGGGCTAAAAGATGCAGCACTGGGTTCTCTCCTGATAGCAGGTGAGTACATCGGAATTCGTGGTTCGGCTGATTTTAGAGGAATATTTGTACGTTTTAAAAATGGGCACTTAGAATCTTTTCTGGTGAAAACCACACAATGGATTCCTATGGAATCAAATACAAGTTACTGGTAAGTACGCTTAGAAAATACTTTTCAGGGACAGTGCTGGTCTAAAAGATGCAGCACTGGGATCTCTCCTGATAACAGGTGAGTAAATCGGAATTTGTAGTTCGGCTGATATTAATGGAATATTTGTGCGTTTCAAAAATGGACACAGTAACTTTTCTGGTGAAACCCACACAATGGATTCCTATGGAAAGAAATACAAGTTACTGGTAAGTACGCTTAAAATTACTTTTCAGGGTCAGTGCTGGGCTGAAAGATGCAGCACTGGGTTCTCTCCTGATAACAGGTGAGTAAATCGGAATTCGTTGTTCGGCTGATTTTAGAGGAATATTTGTATGTTTCAAAAATGGACACGTAGAAACTTTTCTGGTGAAAACCACACAATGGATTCCTATGGAATGAAATACAAGTTACTGGTAAGTACACTTAGAATTACTTTTCAAGGTCAGTGTTGGACTAAAAGATGCAGCACTGGGTTCTCTCCTGATAACAGGTGAGTAAATCAGAATTCGAACTTCGGCTGATTTTAGAGGAATATTTGTAAGTTTCAAAAATGGACACAGAAACTTTTCTGGTGAAACCACACAATGGATTCCTATGGAAGGAAATACAAGTTACTGGTAAGTACGCCTAGAATTACTTTTCAGGGTC
>NW_028188043.1:0-34103 GCF_964204655.1 Triturus cristatus
TGACTCTGGGCACCTTACCACTGCTGACCAGTGCTAAGGTGCATATGCTCTCCCTATGGTAAAATGTATACATTGATTGGTGTCCATGATTGGTTTATTTGGTTTACTGTCAGCCCCTAGTAAAGTGCACCAGGAGTGCCAGGGCTTGTAAATACAAATGCTGCTGGTGGGCTTGCAGCACTGGTTGTGCCACCCACAGAAGCGGCCTAGTAAAATGTGTCTAGGATCTGCCACTGCAGAACCTGCGCGCAGTCTGATACTGTCGCGCTGACTGCGCAAGTGCACCCACTTGCCAGTCCCTAAACCTTCCCTTAACTACATATTAGTCACCCCTCTGGTAGGCCCAAGGGCAGGGTGCATTGTAGGCATAAGGTAGGACAGGCCCTGATGTGTGTGGCATGTCTTAATAGTGAATTACAGCCATATTCGTTTTTCACTATTGAAGGCTACCTGCTCTCCATAGGCCAGAATGGGCTACTGGAATTACTACACCCTGTAATCCCAGTGGACTCATAGAGCATGGTAGGAAGTTATGTTTAGTATGCCTGAACTCAGAATAATAAAATACTTCTTTTAGTAAAGTTTATTTTAGTATCCTGCGTTTGTAAATACTACTTTTAGAAAGTTAGTATTTACTGACCTGGCCATTTCAGTCCGCCTCTGCTGTGTGTGTGTGTTCTGCCTAGCAACAGTAAGGAGCAGGGTTGGGGAATCCCCAGAGACAGGCTGGCTGCCAGGTGGTGGGTAGAGAGATTACACCAGGATGGGTGGGAGGAGTCCACCCTTGACTCTGAATAGACCTGTGCTCTGCCACCACAAAGCCGGCGCCGCCCCCTGTGGGGCGGCTGATGTCTCTGCCCTGCTGCTGAAAGGAAAGAGCAGAGTCACCATAACAAAGTGCTCCAGAACTGGACTGAGCCAGGCCCAGGCCCCCTGGCGCTAAAGAACAAAAGAATCGCACTATAAAAGTAGGAGCCTGGCTCCTAAGAAATCAGATCCTGTTTACGCAACGACGAACCTCTGCCTGAAGGAGAAGGACCTGGAGAAGCTGAAGGAGGAATACTGTCTCTCTGCCTGAGAGACTGGCCTGCAGTGGGTGCCTGTCTGCTGGAAGGAGAGGAAAAGACTGAAGGAAAAGACTTTGAATCAACTTGTGCTGAACAATCTCCAAGGGCTTGCTTGTGAACTTGCCCCCTGATCTGCGCCCCAGGAACAGTGGGCGCAACCTACCCCCAGAAGAGGAGAAGTAGCTGGACGCAATTCCGTGACGCTGATCCCCAGAGAACCTGTTTGCCTCTCCCCCTTTCTCCACACCGCGACATCTGCCACCTGGGACTACCACGAGCACCGCAAAGACCTACCTACCTGGTCCAAGCACCGCAAGTACCAGCCCCTCCGAGCCGTAGCTCGCAACGCGGAGAAAGGCACCTGAAGGCCTGCGCACCGAGCCCTGGCGACCCTGCGCCGTCAAGATCACCGCGAGGCCCTGTGCACACTTGTGATCGCGCTGCAACAGCGCTGTGGATTGCCCCGGAGCTGCTTCCCCCTCCTCTACCCTTGGTCGTGTGGCTGAGACCTTTTTCGGGTGCCCCACGAAGCACCGCCGCCCTCTGACTGCGAGGGACGACACCGCGACGTGGGACACCGCTCCGTCAAAACCCGAGGCCGCTGGGGGCCATCCCCGTGCGAACAAAAAGGTATTGGTGGCTTCGCGCGCTAAATCCCGGCCCGTACTAGCCTTTGTACGAACCGTGCCAGCATTAGAAGTATTTGTGATTTAGTGCGCTGTTTGTACGGCCCGTGCCTGCCTTGTACGGACCGTACTTACATCTGACGTGTTTTGAGCCGTCCTGCCTTGCCAGTATCCTGGGATTGCACCGTACTGTTGGCCCGTACTGTTTTCACGCACTGTTTGCACCGGACTATTGGCACGTACTACTGAGCCGTACTGCCTTTGCCAATATCCTGGGATTGCATCATACTGCCCGTGTACACACAGGCATCCTGTTTGAATCGTACTGTGTGCATCATAGTACGAGCCGTACCGACCGTACTTACATCTGGAGGAGCTTGTGTTTACTTTGGAACCGTACCTGCCTTTGGCATATGGGTGTCTGGGGCCGTAGTTCACCCCTACTGCTCCCTGTTCGCACCGTATTGACCCGCTCTGAGTTCGCACCGTACTGAGGAAGCCGTGTTCGCACCGGACCGGTGCTTCCCTCCAGGTACGGAGCGTCCCTGACAGTCCGAACCGTACCCGCATAGAAAAGCATTACCGGTGCTCACTCGAGAAGAGTGAGATTCGGCAAGCGTACTCGTGCTCACGCGAGAGGCGTGAGAAACGGCAAGGCCCTTTAAAAACCTTGCCCAAAGCCTAACAACGGTACTACGAAGTGCGCAGAACCCCTAAGAAGCTTATTTTAATCAGAACTTTGCCATTATTAAGACCTGTGGACTACCTTTGAGCATTTAAAGAGTAACTGGATTATTTCCCCAAGAGAACTGTATTTATGCAACCTGCCTGAAAGAAAACCTTTTATATAAAGAAATATATTTTACTATAAATACAGCCTTATGTCTTTGTGTGGTGGGGAGGTGATTATTGTGTGGGACAACTTGAACGCTTTACCTTATGCCCTCTGGAAATTTAGCCTGACTGCTCGCGCCACGTTACCTAGAGGGTGAGCAGGGGTTATTTTTAAAGAGGTGATCCTTTGCCCTGACTTAGAGGAAAGGGTCCCTGCTTGTCGCAAGTGCATACCTGCGCCAACCAGAGACCCCGGATTCTAACATTGGTGGCAGCGGTGAGGATTTACGGATTTGCGTTCTTGGTGTCTGCACAGTGATTACTAACCATTGCACAGTAGACAGTCCAGTAGCTTGAGCCACAGAACTTTTTATTTTTGCTTGCCAAGAGAAGACGATCCCTTGTGTTTGGAGTCATGCCGGGCCCAAACAGCATAGAGAAAACCGCGCTGAAAGCCTGGATTGAATCAAGGGGTGCAACCAAGGAAGTTACACCATTGAAACCAGCGGGAAGTGTTCGCAGTTTTGGTAGAGGCCTGTCGCCAGAGGAGCTGGCAGACAGACAGGCCACCAGGGATCACGAAGTATTGTTGGCAAAGCTGGAAGTAAATGCCCAACTGGAGCTAGAGAGCAAGAAGCTGGCTCTGGAAGAAAAGAAAATGCAAATGGAGCATGACTTCCTAATGAAGAAATATGATATGGAGCTCGAGAGGCTTGAGGCCATGAGTGTCTCAGCCCAGCAACAAGAAAGGTGCGTAGCTCAGAGATTGAGCTTTTCTGAGTGGGAGGAGGAATCCAGCTCAGATGGTGGCAGCAGTATTGAATTCTCTAGTGCTGAAAGAGTAGTACGCACACCCAGAGATGTGGCGCCTGACTTGAAGGAGGGGGTTAACACACACCAGGAGGTTCAAGGGCATGAGGTAGCTCCAGTAGTGCGCAGTATCCCTGAAGGGAATAGGGTAACTGGCGCAGGGGTTCATAGTCCTAGTGGCGGGAGGGACACTCTACTGGCTCTAGATGAGAGGCGCAGGGAGAGGGGTTCCCCCAACATTGAAGTCTTGGTGGGTGAGTGTGAAGACCGCCCAGAAGAGTGTGGGTTGTGTGACAGAGACAGTCAGATACTGTCTTGCCAGTCTCAGGAGAGTGGTGTGGAGTACGTGTGTGAGGCACTGGATGGTAAGGTGAAGGATAGTTGGGTTAACCCTGCTAGGGGGCTGTGTGATCCAATGGTGGGAGAGCATATTTTAAGTCCCTGTTTTCCAGAGCTACGTCAACACCTGCTGGAGAGTGAGTTCTCTGACCGCAGAGAACTCACATTGGAGGCAGACCTTTTGGTGGATTCCAGAGGGTCTGGAGAGGCATTGGGGAGTGACCCTGTGGGGAGTGGCTCAGGTATCTTCCAACCCAGAGTGGTGGAAGTGGTGCAGAGTAGCCCAGCTAGGTCCCATGGTAGTGGGAGGGGTGTAGGGGCTCACGTCCTGTCTCAGTGGAGAAGGAGTGAGTGTGGGGCTGCGTGCCCCCAGGTGCCTGAAACCCAGTCTCAGAGCCTGGATGGTTCTTTAAGGGAACACCAGGCGGGGAGCCTAGGCTGTCCTGATGGGCCGCCCGTTGAGGGGGATCCCCTAGTGTCTGGTGAGCTGGGAGTGTCTGTAAGCAGGCCTCCATCAGTTCTGGTGTCTGGCAGTATCGCTCCAGTTGGGAGGGTGCAGAGGTCCAGATTGAGGGGTGAGAGGGGGAAAGAGTCCCCAGTGGAAGAACCAGTGGGTCAGGGGCCAGCCAGAAGGGCTGCGTCCCCCGTGAGTGACCATGGTGACACCACTTCTGTCCTGGGGGATCTTCAGGCACTGTCAGATGGACAGGGGTCGGGAGATCAGCGCCAGGCAGACTGTCACACGACACATGAGTTATGTGTCACCCTCAGGGGGGGCATGCGTGCTCCCCGGGAAGTCCTGGTGCGCCAGGCGAGCGTTCAACCGCATGGGTTGGGAAGCCAGGTTCAGGTGTTGTCTGACCTGGAGGGTGGGACCACTGTAATCAGTGTCCTGACCCATGTTGCTTCTAGGGGTACCACGCCAGTTGGGAGTGGGCAGTACTCTGGAAGGGGGTGCAGAGGGAGGGAGTCCTCGCCTCTGACCCCGGCTCAACTAAAGGGTTTAGACCCTAGGTTGAAGGGCCAGGTTCAGGGTGTCCCCCCTGACCTGGGCACCCAGTTGCAGGATAGAACCCCTGAACTGGTGGGCGAATTGCGCAGGACACCTGCCACAGGTGCCGTGGCAATTCTGGAAGGGGGTGCCACTCCAGGTGGGAGGGTACAGAGCCCCAAGGAGGAGGACCGGGAGTGGGAGAGGCCACCCCAGTCTTTGGTCCAGCCGCTGGGTACAGTCCCGGGGCTGGTGGGTCAGTGCCAGGATGTCATACCTGACCTGACAAGGGGGAGAATGGACAAAGGGTGCCAAGCACCTGGGGCTACTGCCCCCCGCTCCCTGGCACCACAGAGGATTGAGAGCCCTGAGAGGCATACGGCCTGGGTCTCATCCCTGACTACTGTCAGTGGCCACTGTAGCATTTTGCTGTCTCTCTGGTTGGACACACCTGTGGGCCAGTTAAGGTTAGGTGCTGCACAGGTGGTGTCCACAGGCGAGGAGAAGGGTTCCCCATGGATTGGCTTGGTGGGCCCTGAGAGTATGGACAGAGGGAGTCCGATAGGTTCAGATTGGCGTAGAAATGGAGTCTGCCCCTGCAGTTGCGGGCCAGGTCCTTGTTCTATCGCCCCAAGCAGGGAAGACCATCACGGTGGTGATTGGTCTACCCTGCGTTTTGGCTGGAAGGGGGTTGTGTTGGACCTGGCCCTTTTTGAAGGGTCATCCCTAAACTTTTTGCCTTCCTCCTGTATTTTTTCTGACCTGGTGTTGGCTGATTTATGACTCTGGGCACCTTACCACTGCTGACCAGTGCTAAGGTGCATATGCTCTCCCTATGGTAAAATGTATACATTGATTGGTGTCCATGATTGGTTTATTTGGTTTACTGTCAGCCCCTAGTAAAGTGCACCAGGAGTGCCAGGGCTTGTAAATACAAATGCTGCTGGTGGGCTTGCAGCACTGGTTGTGCCACCCACAGAAGCGGCCTAGTAAAATGTGTCTAGGATCTGCCACTGCAGAACCTGCGCGCAGTCTGATACTGTCGCGCTGACTGCGCAAGTGCACCCACTTGCCAGTCCCTAAACCTTCCCTTAACTACATATTAGTCACCCCTCTGGTAGGCCCAAGGGCAGGGTGCATTGTAGGCATAAGGTAGGACAGGCCCTGATGTGTGTGGCATGTCTTAATAGTGAATTACAGCCATATTCGTTTTTCACTATTGAAGGCTACCTGCTCTCCATAGGCCAGAATGGGCTACTGGAATTACTACACCCTGTAATCCCAGTGGACTCATAGAGCATGGTAGGAAGTTATGTTTAGTATGCCTGAACTCAGAATAATAAAATACTTCTTTTAGTAAAGTTTATTTTAGTATCCTGCGTTTGTAAATACTACTTTTAGAAAGTTAGTATTTACTGACCTGGCCATTTCAGTCCGCCTCTGCTGTGTGTGTGTGTTCTGCCTAGCAACAGTAAGGAGCAGGGTTGGGGAATCCCCAGAGACAGGCTGGCTGCCAGGTGGTGGGTAGAGAGATTACACCAGGATGGGTGGGAGGAGTCCACCCTTGACTCTGAATAGACCTGTGCTCTGCCACCACAAAGCCGGCGCCGCCCCCTGTGGGGCGGCTGATGTCTCTGCCCTGCTGCTGAAAGGAAAGAGCAGAGTCACCATAACAAAGTGCTCCAGAACTGGACTGAGCCAGGCCCAGGCCCCCTGGCGCTAAAGAACAAAAGAATCGCACTATAAAAGTAGGAGCCTGGCTCCTAAGAAATCAGATCCTGTTTACGCAACGACGAACCTCTGCCTGAAGGAGAAGGACCTGGAGAAGCTGAAGGAGGAATACTGTCTCTCTGCCTGAGAGACTGGCCTGCAGTGGGTGCCTGTCTGCTGGAAGGAGAGGAAAAGACTGAAGGAAAAGACTTTGAATCAACTTGTGCTGAACAATCTCCAAGGGCTTGCTTGTGAACTTGCCCCCTGATCTGCGCCCCAGGAACAGTGGGCGCAACCTACCCCCAGAAGAGGAGAAGTAGCTGGACGCAATTCCGTGACGCTGATCCCCAGAGAACCTGTTTGCCTCTCCCCCTTTCTCCACACCGCGACATCTGCCACCTGGGACTACCACGAGCACCGCAAAGACCTACCTACCTGGTCCAAGCACCGCAAGTACCAGCCCCTCCGAGCCGTAGCTCGCAACGCGGAGAAAGGCACCTGAAGGCCTGCGCACCGAGCCCTGGCGACCCTGCGCCGTCAAGATCACCGCGAGGCCCTGTGCACACTTGTGATCGCGCTGCAACAGCGCTGTGGATTGCCCCGGAGCTGCTTCCCCCTCCTCTACCCTTGGTCGTGTGGCTGAGACCTTTTTCGGGTGCCCCACGAAGCACCGCCGCCCTCTGACTGCGAGGGACGACACCGCGACGTGGGACACCGCTCCGTCAAAACCCGAGGCCGCTGGGGCCATCCCCGTGCGAACAAAAAGGTATTGGTGGCTTGGCGCGCTAAATCCCGGCCCGTACTAGCCTTTGTACGAACCGTGCCAGCATTAGAAGTATTTGTGATTTAGTGCGCTGTTTGTACGGCCCGTGCCTGCCTTGTACGGACCGTACTTACATCTGACGTGTTTTGAGCCGTCCTGCCTTGCCAGTATCCTGGGATTGCACCGTACTGTTGGCCCGTACTGTTTTCACGCACTGTTTGCACCGGACTATTGGCACGTACTACTGAGCCGTACTGCCTTTGCCAATATCCTGGGATTGCATCATACTGCCCGTGTACACACAGGCATCCTGTTTGAATCGTACTGTGTGCATCATAGTACGAGCCGTACCGACCGTACTTACATCTGGAGGAGCTTGTGTTTACTTTGGAACCGTACCTGCCTTTGGCATATGGGTGTCTGGGGCCGTAGTTCACCCCTACTGCTCCCTGTTCGCACCGTATTGACCCGCTCTGAGTTCGCACCGTACTGAGGAAGCCGTGTTCGCACCGGACCGGTGCTTCCCTCCAGGTACGGAGCGTCCCTGACAGTCCGAACCGTACCCGCATAGAAAAGCATTACCGGTGCTCACTCGAGAAGAGTGAGATTCGGCAAGCGTACTCGTGCTCACGCGAGAGGCGTGAGAAACGGCAAGGCCCTTTAAAAACCTTGCCCAAAGCCTAACAACGGTACTACGAAGTGCGCAGAACCCCTAAGAAGCTTATTTTAATCAGAACTTTGCCATTATTAAGACCTGTGGACTACCTTTGAGCATTTAAAGAGTAACTGGATTATTTCCCCAAGAGAACTGTATTTATGCAACCTGCCTGAAAGAAAACCTTTTATATAAAGAAATATATTTTACTATAAATACAGCCTTATGTCTTTGTGTGGTGGGGAGGTGATTATTGTGTGGGACAACTTGAACGCTTTACCTTATGCCCTCTGGAAATTTAGCCTGACTGCTCGCGCCACGTTACCTAGAGGGTGAGCAGGGGTTATTTTTAAAGAGGTGATCCTTTGCCCTGACTTAGAGGAAAGGGTCCCTGCTTGTCGCAAGTGCATACCTGCGCCAACCAGAGACCCCGGATTCTAACAGGGGGTAAGGAGCATACCTACGCGCAGGGGGGTACGGTGCGTACCTACATGCAGGGGCGTACGGTGCGTACCTACATGCAGGGGCGTACGGTGCGTACCTACATGCATTGGCGTACGGTGCGTACCTACGCACGGGGGGTACTGTGCGTACCTACGTGTGGGGGGGTACAGTGCGTACCTACCCGTGGGGGGTGGGTACGCTGCGTACCTACACGCGGGGGGTACGGTGCATACCTACACGTGGGGGGAACGGTGCGTACCTATGCGCGGGGGGGAATGGTGCATACCTACATGCGGGGGGTGGGTACGCTGCGTACCTACACGTGGGGGGGTACGGTGCATACCTATGCGCGGGGGTATGGTGCGTACCTACGCACAAGGGGGTACGGTGCGTACCTACGCACGGGGGGGGTACGGTGCGTACCTACGCGCGGGGGTACGGTGCGTACCTATGCACGGGGGTACGGTGCATACATATGCGCGGGGGTACGGTGCATACCTACGCATGGGGGGGTACGGTGCGTACCTACACGCGGGCGGGGGTATGGTGTGTGGGTACAGTGCGTACCTATGCGCGGGGGGTACAGTGCATACCTACGTGTGGGGGGAACGGTGCGTACCTACGCACGGGGGGGTACGATGCATACCTACGTGCAGGGGGGGTAAAGTGCGTACCTACGCGCGGGGGGGTACGGTGCGTACCTGCGCGGGGGGGTACGGTGCGTACCTGCACGGGGGGTACGGTGCGTACCTGCACGGGGGGTACGGTGCGTACCTGCACGGGGGGTACGGTGCGTACCTACACACGGGGTACGGTGCGTACCTACGCACGGGGGGGTACGGTATGTACCTACGCATGGGGGTACGGTGCGTACCTATGCACAGGGGGTACGTGTGTACCTACATGCAGTTGGGTACGCTGCGTACCTACACGCGAGGGGTACGGTGCGTACCTATGCGCGGGGGGGAACGGTGCGTACCTATGCGCGGGGGTGGGTATGCTGCGTTCCTACACGTGGGGGAGGTATGCTGCGTACCTACGCGCGTGGGGTATGGTGCGTACCTACGTGTGGGGGGTACGGTGCGTACCTACGCACGGGGGGTATGGTGCATACCTACACGCGGGGGGGTACGGTGCGTACCTACGCGCGGGTGGGGTACAGTGCGCATCTACGCGTGGGGGGGTATGGTGCATACCTACGTGCGGGGGGATACAGTGCGTACCTACGTGCGGGGGGTACAGTGCGTACCTACACACGGGGGTACGGTGCGTACCTACATGCAGGGGCGTACGGTGCGTACCTACATGCAGGGGCGTACGGTGCGTACCTACATGCATTGGCGTACGGTGCGTACCTACGCACGGGGGGTACTGTGCGTACCTACGTGTGGGGGGGTACAGTGCGTACCTACCCGTGGGGGGTGGGTACGCTGCGTACCTACACGCGGGGGGTACGGTGCGTACCTACACGTGGGGGGAACGGTGCGTACCTATGCGCGGGGGGGAATGGTGCATACCTACATGCGGGGGGTGGGTACGCTGCGTACCTACACGTGGGGGGGTACGGTGCATACCTATGCGCGGGGGTATGGTGCGTACCTACGCACAAGGGGGTACGGTGCGTACCTACGCACGGGGGGGGTACGGTGCGTACCTACGCGCGGGGGTACGGTGCGTACCTATGCACGGGGGTACGGTGCGTACATATGCGCGGGGGTACGGTGCATACCTACGCATGGGGGGGTACGGTGCCTACCTACACGTGGGGGGGTACGGTGCGTACCTACACGCGGGCGGGGGTATGGTGTGTGGGTACAGTGCGTACCTATGCGCGGGGGGTACAGTGCATACCTACGTGTGGGGGGAACGGTGCGTACCTACGCACGGGGGGGTACGATGCATACCTACGTGCAGGGGGGGTAAAGTGCGTACCTACGCGCGGGGGGGTACGGTGCGTACCTGCACGGGGGGTACGGTGCGTACCTACACACGGGGTACGGTGCGTACCTACGCACGGGGGGGTACGGTATGTACCTACGCATGGGGGTACGGTGCGTACCTATGCACAGGGGGTACGTGTGTACCTACATGCAGTTGGGTACGCTGCGTACCTACACGCGGGGGGTACGGTGCGTACCTATGCGCGGGGGGGAACGGTGCGTACCTATGCGCGGGGGTGGGTATGCTGCGTTCCTACACGTGGGGGAGGTATGCTGCGTACCTACGCGCGTGGGGTATGGTGCGTACCTACGTGTGGGGGGTACGGTGCGTACCTACGCACGGGGGGTATGGTGCATACCTACACGCGGGGGGGTACGGTGCGTACCTACGCGCGGGTGGGGTACAGTGCGCATCTACGCGTGGGGGGTATGGTGCATACCTACGTGCGGGGGGATACAGTGCGTACCTACGTGCGGGGGGTACAGTGCGTACCTACACACGGGGGTACGGTGCGTACCTACGTGCGGGGGGTACGGTGCGTACCTACGTGCGGGGGGTATGGGGCGTACCTACGCGTGGGGGCTACGGTGCGTACCTATGCGCGGGGGTGGGTACGCTGCATACCTACACGTGGGGGAGGTATGCTGCGTACCTACGCGCGTGGGGTATGGTGCGTACCTATGTGCGGGGGTACGGTGCATACCTACGCACGGGGGGGTACGGTGCATACCTACACGCGGGGGGGTACGGTGCGTACCTACGCGCGGGGGGGTACAGTGCGCACCTACGCACGGGGGGTATGGTGCATACCTACGTGCGGGGGGATACAGTGCGTACCTACGTGCGGGGGGTACAGTGCGTACCTACACACGGGGGTACGGTGCGTACCTACGTGCGGGGGGTACGGTGCGTACCTACGTGCGGGGGGTATGGGGCGTACCTACGCGTGGGGGCTACGGTGCGTACCTATGCGCGGGGGTGGGTACGCTGCATACCTACACGTGGGGGAGGTATGCTGCGTACCTACGCGCGTGGGGTATGGTGCGTACCTATGTGCGGGGGTACGGTGCATACCTACGCACGGGGGGGTACGGTGCATACCTACACGCGGGGGGGTACGGTGCGTACCTACGCGCGGGGGGGTACGGTGCGCACCTACGCACGGGGGGGTATGGTGCATACCTACGTGCGGGGGGATACAGTGCGTACCTACGTGCGGGGGGTACAGTGCGTACCTACGCACGGGGGTACGGTGCGTACCTACGTGCGGGGGGTACGGTGCGTACCTACGTGCGGGGGGTACGGTGCGTACCTACGCGTGGGGGGTATGGTGCGTACCTACATGCAGGGGGTACGGTGCGTACCTATGCGCAGGGCGGGGTATGGTGCGTACCTACGCGCAGGGGGGTACGGTGCATACCTACGTGCGGGGGGTGGGTATGCTGCGTACCTACACACGGGGGGGTATGGTGCATACCTATGCGTGGGGGGGTACGGTGCATACCTACGCGTGGGGGGGTACGGTGCATACCTACGCGTGGGGGGTATGGTGCATACCTACGCGTGAGGGGGTACGGTGGGTACCTACGCGTGAGGGGGTATGGTGCATACCTACGCGCGGGGGGGTATGGTGCATACCTATGCGCGGGGGGGTATGGTGCGTACCTACGCGCAGGGGAGTACAGCGCGTACCTACGCGCGGGGGGGTACGGTGCGTACCTACGTGCGGGGGGGTACGGTGGTGCGTACCTACGCATGGGGGTACGGTGCGTACCTACGCGCAGGGGGGTACGGTGCATACCTACATGCAGGCGGGTACAGTGCATACCTACGCGCGGGGGGGAACAGTGCGTACCTACGCGCGGGGGGGAACAGTGTGTACCTACGCGCGGGGGGGTGGGTACGCTGCGTACCTACACGTGGGGGAGGTACGCTGCGTACCTACGCGCGGGGGTACTGTATGTACCTACGTGTGGGGGGGTACAGTGCGCACCTACGCGCGGGGGGGTACGGTGCATACCTACGTGCGGGGGGTACAGTGCGTACCTATGTGCGGGGGGTACAGTGCGTACCTACGTGCGGGGGGTACAGTGCGTACCTACGTGCGGGGGGTACAGTGCGTACCTACGCGCGGGGGGTACAGTGCGTACCTACGCGCGGGGGGTACGGTGCGTACCTACGCGCGGTGGGTACGGTGCGTACCTACGCGCGGGGGGTACGGTGCGTACCTACGTGCGGGGGGTACGGTGCGTACCTACGTGCGGGGGGTACGGTGCGTACCTACGTGCGGGGGGGTACGGTGCGTACCTACGTGCGGGGGGTACGGTGCGTACCTACGTGCGGGGGGTATGGTGCGTACCTACGCGCGGGGGGTACGGTGCGTACCTACGCGCGGGGGGTACGGTGCGTACCTACGCGCGGGGGGTACGGTGCGTACCTACGCGCGGGGGGTACGGTGCGTACCTACGCGCGGGGGGTACGGTGCGTACCTACATGCGGGGGGTACGGTGCGTACCTACATGCGGGGGGGGGTATGGTGCATACCTACGTGCAGGGGGGGTACAGTGCATTCCTGTGTGGGGGGGTACGGTGCGTACCTACCCGCGGGTGGGTACGGTGCGTACCTACGCATGGGGGTACGATGCGTACCTATGCACAGGGGGGTACGGTGTGTACCTACATGCAGGGGGTATGCTGCGTACCTACGTGCGGGGGTACGGTGCGTACCTACGTGCGGGGGGTACGGTGCGTACCTACGTGCGGGGGGTATGGTGCGTACCTACGTGCGGGGGGTACGGTGCGTACCTACGCGTGGGGGGTACGGTGCGTACCTACGCGTGGGGGGTATGGTGCGTACCTACATGCGGGGGGGGTACGGTGCGTACCTACGTGCAGGGGGGGTACAGTGCGTACCTACGCGCGGGGGGGTACAGTGCATTCCTGCGTGGGGGGGTACGGTGCGTACCTACCCGCGGGTGGGTACGGTGCGTACCTACCCGCGGGTGGGTACGGTGCGTACCTACGCATGGGGGTACGGTGCGTACCTATGCACAGGGGGGTACGGTGTGTACCTACATGCAGGGGGTATGCTGCGTACCTACGTGCGGGGGGGTACGGTGAGTACCTACCCGCGGGGGGAACGGTGCGTACCTATGCGCGGGGGGTGGGTACACTGCGTGCCTACATGTGGGGGAGGTACGCTGCGTACCTACGCGCGAGGGGGTATGGTGCGTACCTACGCACAGGGGGGGTACGGTGCGTACCTACGCGCAGGGGGGTACGGTGCATACCTACGCGCGTGGGGGTACGGTGCATACCTACGTGCGGGGGGGTACGGTGGGTACATACGCGCGGGGGGGGTACGGTGCGTACCTACGCGCTGGCGGGGGTATGGTGCGTGGGTACGGTGCATACCTACGCGCGGGGGGTACAGTGCGTACCTACGCGCGGGGGGTACGGTGCGTACCTACGTGTGGGGGGATACGGTGCGTACCTACGTGCGGGGGGTATGGTGCGTACCTACGCGCAGGGGGGTACAGTGCGTACCTATGCACAGGGGAGAACGGTGCATACCCACGTGCAGGGGGTAGGTATGCTGCATACCTACACACGGGGGGGTACGGTGCGTACCTATGCGTGGGGGGGTACGGTGCGTACCTACGCGCGGGGGGGTATGGTGCGTACCTACGTCCTGGGGGGTACGGTGCGTACCTACGTGCGGGGGGGTACGGTGCATACACACGCGCGGGGGGTACGCTGCATACCTACGCGCGGGGGGTACGCTGCATACCTACGCGCGGGGGGGGGTCAGTGCGTACCTATGTGCAGGGGGGTACAGTGCGTACCTACGTGTGGGGGGAACGGTGCGTACCTACGCGCGGGGGGGTACGGTGCATACCTACGTGCGGGGGGGGTACGGTGCGTACCTACGCGCAGGGGGGTACAGTGCATACCTACGTGCGGGGGGGGTATGGTGCGTACCTACGCGCGGGGGGGTCGGTGCGTACCTATGTGCAGGGGGGGTACAGTGCGTACCTATGCGCGGGGGGTACAGTGCATACCTATGTGTGGGGGGAACGGTGCGTACCTACGCGCGGGGGGGTACGGTGCGTACCTACGTGTGGGGGGGTACGGTGCATACCTACGTGCAGGGGGGTACAGTGCATACCGACGTGCGGGGGAGTACGGTGCGAACCTGCGCGGGGGGTACGGTGCGTACCTACGCACAGGGTACAGTGCGTACCTATGCGCGGGGGGGTACGGTACGTAACTACGCATGGGGGTACGGTGCGTACCTATGCACAAGGGGGGTACGGTGTGTACCTACATGCAGGGGGTACGGTGCGTACCTATGCGTGGGGGGGTATGGTGCATACCTACGCGTGGGGGGGAACGGTGCGTACCTACGCACGGGGGGAACAGTGCATACCTACGCGCGGGGGGTACGGTGCGTACCTACACGCTGGCGGGGGTATGGTGTGTGGGTACGGTGCGTACCTACACGCGGGGGGTACAGTGCGTACCTACGTGCGGGGGGAACGGTGCGTACCTACGCGTGGGGGGGTATGGTGCGTACCTACGTGTGGGTGGGGGAGTACGGTGCGTACCTACGCGCGGGGGGGTACGGTGCATACCTACGCGCAGGGGGGTACAATGCGTTCCTACGCGTGGGGGGGTATGGTGCGTACCTATGTGCAGGGGGGGACAGTGCGTACCTATGCGTGGGGGGGTATGGTGCATACCTACACGCGGGGGGGTATGGTGTGTACCTATGCGCGGGGGGGTATGGTGCGTACCTACGCGCGGGGGGGTACGGTGCGTACCTACGCGCGGGGGGGTACGGTGCGTACCTACGCGCGGGGGGGTACGGTGCGTACCTACGCGCGGGGGGTACGGTGCGTACCTACGCGCGGGGGGTACGGTGCGTACCTACGCGTGGGGGGGGTACGGTGCGTACCTACGTGCGGGGGGTATGGTGGTGCGTACCTACGCATGGGGGTACGGTGCGTACCTATGCGCAGGGGGGGTACAGTGCATACCTACATGCAGGGGGGTACAGTGCGTACCTACGCGCGGGGGGGAACGGTGTGTACCTACGTGCGGGGGGGTGGGTACGCTGCGTACCTACACGTGGGGGAGGTACGCTGCGTACCTACGCGTGGGGGGGTACTGTACGTACCTACGTGTGGGGGGGGTACAGTGCGCACCTATGCGCGGGGGGGTACGGTGCATACCTATGTGCGGGGGGTACAGTGCGTACCTATGTGCAGGGGGTACGGTGCGTACCTATGCGTGGGGGGTACGGTGCGTACCTACGCACGGTGGGTACGGTGTGTACCTATGCGCGGGGGGTACGGTGTGTACCTATGCGCGGGGGGTACGGTGCGTACCTACGTGCGGGGGGTACGGTGCGTACCTACGTGCGGGGGGTTCGGTGCGTACCTACGCGCGGGGGGTACGGTGCGTACCTACGTGCGGGGGGTACAGTGCGTACCTACGCGCGGGGGGTACGGTGCGTACTTACGCGCGGGGGGTACGGTGCGTACTTACGCGCGGGGGTACGGTGCGTACTTACGCGCGGGGGTACGGTGCGTACTTACGCGCGGGGGTACGGTGCGTACCTACGCGCAGGGGGGTACAGTGCATACCTACGCATGGGGGTACGGTGCGTACCTACGCACGGGGGTACACTGTGTACCTACGCACGGGGGGTACGGTGCGTACCTACGCACGGGGGGTACGGTGCGTACCTACGCACGGGGGGTACGGTGCGTACCTACGCGTGGGGGTTTGGTGCGTACTTACACACGGGGGGTACGGTGCGTACCTACGCGTGGGGGTTTGGTGCGTACTTACACACGGGGGTACGGTGCGTACCTACACGCGGGGGGTATGGTGCGTGGGTACGGTGCGTACCTACGCGCGGGGGGTACAGTGCGTACCTATGCGCGGGGGGTACGGTGCGTACCTATGCGCGGGGGGTATGGTGCGTACCTATGCGCGGGGGGTATGGTGCGTACCTATGCGCGGGGGGGTATGGTGCGTACCTACGCGCGGGGGGGTATGGTGCGTACCTACGCGCGGGGGGGTATGGTGCGTACCTACGCGCGGGGGGGTATGGTGCGTACCTACGCGCGGGGGGGTATGGTGCGTACCTACGCGCGGGGGGGTATGGTGCGTACCTACGCGCGGGGGGGTATGGTGCGTACCTACGCGCGGGGGGGTATGGTGCGTACCTACGCGCGGGGGGGTATGGTGCGTACCTACGCGCGGGGGGGTACGGTGCGTACCTACGCGCGGGGGGTATGGTGCGTGGGTACGGTGCGTACCTACGCGCGGGGGGTACAGTGCGTACCTACGTGCGGGGGGAATGGTGCATACCTACGTGCGGGGGGCACGGTGCGTACCTACGTGCAGGGTGGTATGGTGCGTACCTAAGTGCGTGGGGGGTACAGTGCGTACCTACGCGCAGGGGGGGTACAGTGCGTACCTACGCACGGGGGGGTACGGTGCATACCTACGCACAGGGGGTATGGTGCGTACCTATGCGTGGGGGGTATGGTGCATACCTACGCGCGGGGGGGTGGGTACACTGCGTACCTACACGTGGGGGAGGTACGCTGCATACCTACTAGCGGGTGGGTATGGTGCGTACCTATGTGCGGGGGGGGTACGGTGCATACCTACGCGCGGGGGGGTATGGTGCATACCTACACGCGGGGGGGTATGGTGCGTACCTACGTGCGGGGGGTACAGTGCGCACCTACGCACGGGGCGGTACACTGCATACCTACGTGCGGGGGGGTACAGTGCGTACCTACGCATGGGGGTACGGTGCATACCTACGCACGGGGGGTACGGTGTGTACCTATGCGCAGGGGGTACGGTGCGTACCTATGCGCAGGGGGTACGGTGCGTACCTACGTGCGGGCAGTACAGTGCGTATGTACCTACCTACGTGAGGGGGGTACAGTGCATACCTACGCGCGGGGGGGTACGGTGCGTACCTACGCGCGGGGGGTACGGTGCATACCTACGCGCGGGGGGTACGGTGCGTACCTATGTGCAGGGGGTACGGTGCATACCAATGCGTGGGGGGGTACAGTGCTTACCTACGCGCGGGGGGTACGGTGCGTACCTACGCGTGGGGGGTATGGTGCGTACTTACGCATGGGGGGTACGGTGCATACTTACGCGTGGGGGGTACGGTGTGTACCTACGCGCAGGGGGTACGGTGCATACCTATGTGCGGGGGGAATGGCGTGTACCTACATGCGGGGGGGTGGGTACGCTGCAAACCTATGCGCGGGGGGGTGGGTACGCTGCGTACCTACGCACGCGGGGGTGGGTATGCTGCATACCTACACACGGGGGGTACTCTGCATACCTATGCTTGGGGGGGTACGGTGCGTACCTATGCGCGGGGGGTACGGTGCATACCTACGCGCGGGGGGTACGGTGCTTACCTATGCGCAGGGGGGGTACGGTGCGTACATACGCATGGGGTGGTACGGTGCATACCTACACGCGGGGGATACGGTGCGTACCTACGTGCGGGGGGAGTACAGTGCGTACCTACGCGCGGGGGGATACGGTGCATACCTACGCGCGGGGGGGTATGGTACGTACCTACGCACAGGGGTACGGTGCGTACCTAAGTGCGGGGGGATACGGTGCGTACCTATGCACGGGGGGGTACGGTGCGTACCTACGTGGGGGGAACGGTGCGTACCTACGCGGGGGGTACGGTGCGTACCTACGTAGGGGGGTACGGTGCGTACCTACGCGGGGGGGTACGGTGCGTACCTACGCGCGGGGGGGGTACGGTGCGTACTTGGACTTGGCCCTTCTGGCAGGTTCACCCCTAAACTTTTTGCTTTTACTGGTTAACTGGTGGTAGTGATTTTTCGTTTCTGCGCACTTTCCCTGTGTCCCAGAGTAAAGTGCGTGCGCACTCTGAGTGCATGTGGTGAGATAGGCCTGTCCTCCCATAGGAATGCATGGGGAATGTATGTGTCCCTGGTAGTTCCTGATGCGTGGGGTGTGCAGGCTCGAATTTGGTATGTGCAGACTCGTGTGATCGAATGCTTCGCAATGATGTATGATGCGTGATTATGTCATGTGCGGAAGTGCCACTTCTAGGAGTTGGCATATTAGGGTAAAAGGTGTCTGGCGTGTGATTGGCTGGAGCTGGCTGGTGAGCCTGGCTCCTGGAGTCTGGGTGGGTCTGCCCCAGTGGTGAGTGTGAGATTAGC
Organism: Triturus cristatus; assembly: GCF_964204655.1. Lineage (NCBI taxonomy): Eukaryota > Metazoa > Chordata > Amphibia > Caudata > Salamandridae > Triturus > Triturus cristatus. The sequence continues at coordinate 18,436 of NW_028188043.1, forward strand.
ATGCGGATGGCTGGGGAGGAGTGCACCTTGGACCTGAATAGGGCAGGGCTTTCCCTACACAATGCTGGCTCCACCCCCTGTGGTGCGACTGATGACCCTAGCCCTGCCAGTGAATAGAGTGAGGGGCTGAGCACATCAAGGGTGCTCCCCAACCAGCTGCAACTGGTTTTCCCCCTCACCCTGAACCAAGAACAAAGGGAAAAGCTGTATAAGAAGGGGCTGTGTCCCCTTACAATTTGTTCTCTTCCAGGATCCTGCCTGAGGGGGCTGCTGCTGCTGGAGGCCAGGAGGAACCACCACTTGGGACTGCCTTCCTGCCTGGAGGGCCCAGTGAGCTGGCCCCTGGCCCAGCCTTGCCCCCTGCCTGCCTACCTTCCTGAACTTGCTGGACTTTCTTTCTCCCCTAAGCGCCTCGAAGCGCTTTATTTTATTTATAGCGCTAGGAGCGCTTTATTTGTGGCCCCAGCATCGAGAAGCGCTTTCCACGAAGAGCGCCGTCATTGTGGCCAGCAGCGCTACGATAATTCACGGGGGGGACCCCGATGTAGGGATTCCCCCGTTTTGGCCGAGATCGAGCGGGAGCCCACCCCGCTGATAATGCCATGCACTACGCGGGTGCCTACCCCGCTTATTTAATTATTTAATTGGAGGGTGTCCACCCCGCTTGTTTGCGTTGATTACGAGGGAGCCTACCCCAGAGAATCACCGCTGCGGCCGGGGAAGCCCAGGAAGTCAGGCAGCGCTGACTGAGACGTGGGCGGGGCCTCAACTCGGAAGCAGACGGGAGCCTACCCCGCGCTCCGGTACACGAAGCAGGAAGAACTACGGAGAGCGAGAGAGCCCCGAGGAGCGGGAGCTCTCTTGTGGCACCTCGCACTGCCAAGGAAGAGTCCGGTGTGACGGGAGCCTCGGAGGCTCCCTAAGCGAAGTGCAGACCGGCGGAGAGAGGATCGGAGCCCCCTGCGAGCGGCCCGGTGAGTAGAGAAGGGCCGGGGGGGCTCTGTGGGGCCAGTATTCTTTCTTTCAGAGCGCGTGGATGCTCTAAACAATCGAGGGCATTTCTTTGGAACCGGAGGCATTTCTTTGGTGCGTGGAGCCCAAGAGGCTCCCACGCGCCGCAGTGTTGTGCCGAGCCCTGAGTGGGACTCCGACATAGGGGGCAGTGTCCTTGAGCCCCCGAGAGGCTCCAACGAAGGTGCCAGCATTATTTGCTTAGAGCGAGTACGCTCCAACGTTACCGGGGCATTGGTTTCTCGAGTCCCTGAGCAGGACTCCAACGACGGGGCGCATTGTTTGTTTAGAGCCCACGAGGCTCCAACGTTGCCCCAGGGCATATTGGTGTTTTAGAGCCCACGAGGCTCCAACGTTGTTAAGGGCATCCCCGAGCCCAGAGAGGGCTCAGGAGGCACGCCGGTGTCAGGTTCCTTTCCCCAGCTGCCCAGCACTTCGTGGGCAGCTGCAACGTTTAGGTGGTGCTCATTTGCTCCTGGCTTGCGCAGCCTTGCCCTGACTATGCTGGACACAGGGCGTCCTAGCCCCCTACGAGGCCAGTTGGCCTAGGGACTGCCACAGGTGGTGGCGAATGTGAGTTTTGCGCTATGGTTCCTAACCTGCACCTCTGAATGTGGGTTTATGCGTCAGGTGCCTTGTGTTCACACCTCTGAATGTGTTTTTATGCGTCATGTGTAATGTGCTTATACCCCTACAGGTATTGTGATACTTAGGTGGTTGTTTTCTCCTAGTACAGGTGGTGCTAGTGAGGTCCTGGTTCCCAGCGCGATATTTTCCTATGGTGGTTAGGGTTGCGTAGGTGGTACTTACCTGTTACCAGTGGTTACTGGTTGTGCGCTACATGTTCTATTTTGTGCTACAGTAATTTTATATCCTATGTTCTAAGTACTATGTTCTAAAAGTGCTAATTCCTGACAGTGGTCCATGTGGCCCTGTCCCCTGTACATATAATCCCTTGTAAAATTCTGCCGAGTGCCAGTTGGCACAGTGTAAATTGTGTGAATATTATCTAATGTGTTTTGGTATAATACAAAGGCTATTTTTATATATAACCCTGTGTGGAGTTTCCTTTGTGGTGGGCCTTGGGTGTTGTTGCTGGGTGCGCGCGCAAACGCTTTACACATTGCCTCCGGGATAAGCCTGACTGCTCGTGCCAAGCTACCAAGGGGGTGAGCAGGGGTTATCTTTGGCGTGTAACTCCCCGGCCCTGACTAGAGTGGTGGTTTCTGCCTGGCTTTGGCGCAAGCCCTAGCCAACCAGAAATCCCACTTTACTCTGGGACACAGGGAAAGTGCGCCGAAACCAAAAATCACTATCACCAAGTCACCAATAAAAGCAAAAAAATTTAGGGCCAAGTCCAACGGGTGCGTACCTACGCACTGGGGGTATGGTGCGTGTTGGACTTGGCCCTTCTGGCAGGTTCACCCCTGGACTTTTTGGCTTTTTATTGGTGACTTGGTGTGGTAATTTTTTTGGTTTCTGCGCACTTTCCCTGTGTCCCAGGGTAAAGTGCGTGCGTGCGCTGAGTGCATGTGGTGAGATAGGCCTGCCCTCCCATAGGAATGCATGGGGAATGTATGTGTCCCTAGTAGTTCCTGATGCGTGGGGTGTGCAGGCCCGAGTTTGGTATGTGCGGACTCGTGGGAGTGAATGCTGCGCGATGATGTGTGCGGCGTGCATGTACCTAGTGTGGAAGTGCCACTTCTAGAAGTGGGCACTTCTGTGTGCAGTGTGTCTGTCGCGTGATTGGCTGGTCGTGTCATGTGACGGGCTAGGGATTCCCCAGTGTCAGGATGAGTCACCCAGTGGTGAATGGGGAGATCAGCAGCTAGATGGGTGGGAGGAGTCCACCTGGGTCCTGAATAGGACAGGGTTTTCCAAACACAATGCTGGCCCCGCCCCCTGTGGTGCGACTGACGACCCTAGCCCTGCCAGTGAATAGAGTGAGGGGCTGAGCACATCAAGGGTGCTCCCCAACCAGCTGCGACTGGTTTTCCCCCTCACCCTGAACCCAGAACAAAGGGTTTGCCTGTATAAAAATGGGGCTGTGTCCCCACAGAAACTGTTCTTTGCCAGGATCCTGCCTGAGGGGGGCTGCTGCTGCTGCTGGACCAGAGGACCGCCACTTGGACTACCTCCCTGCCTGGAGGCCCCGTGAGCTGGCTCTGGGTCCAGCCTTGCCCCCCACCACTGCCCTGCTGCATGCAGGGGAGAACTTGCCTGGACTTTTGCTGATTGGGTGCCCTGAAGCGCTGGGAGCGCTTTATTTTTCACCTCTAGCGCCTGGAAGCGCTTTCCTTTTCCTTTAGCGCTCAGGAGCGCTTTTATTTCTAAAAAGCCGGTGCCCACCCGGCGTCTGCCCCGTCTCTGCCGAGCCTGAAGTCCCCTGGCAGGTGCCCACCCTGCCAGGGACATTGCCGATATCGAGTGCCCACCTCGATTGTTGTTTTATTGGGAACTAGCAGGTGCCCACCCTGCATCTGTGTCGTTTTGGCCCGATTTATAATTCGAGGGAGCCCACCCCTCATCACCGCTGTGGAGACGACGAAAATCACCGCTGCAGCCCGGGCCGGGACAGCCAGGAAGTCAGGCAGGACAAGGGCGGGCCTCCGGGACACCCAGGACCGGAAGTAGGAGGGCGGGAGCCTACCCCGCCTCCCACCGAGGACTCGCGTTGCATTGCAAACCCCGGAGCAGGCAGGAGCCTACCCTGCGCCCCGGGGCCCTGAAGAGAGAGAGAGCCCCCGAGGAGCGGGAGCTCTCTAGTGCCGGCCGCCCTGACCCCGACGCGTCCAGTGAGCCTGGAGCCTCGGAGGCTCCACGAGAAGCGTCGCCGGAGTCCCGGTGAGTGAGGCTCTGAGTGTGGGGGTGATTTTAGTGGCAAGGGCCCCAGAGAGGGGGTCCCCACCTCCTCTGCAGCGCCCCGTGCTTGTCCTGCTGCTCGGCCCGCCGGGGCCACTCTAAACGGCAGGAGCATTCTCATTGAGAGCCTTGAAGGCTCGACGGGGGCATTATTTGTTGCACGAGCCCAGTGAGGCTCACACGTTCTTGGGGGCATTTTTATTAAGAGCACGAGCCCTGTGAGGCTCCAACAGGGCACATTGTTTTGGTAGAGTCCAAAGGGACTCCCACGTCGCAGCATTACGTTCTCGAGCCCCTGAGAGGCTCCAACGACGGGGCCAATATTTTCCCTTGCGCCCACGAGGCTCCAACGAAGAGCACAGTATTATTTAGAGCCTGCGAGGCTCTAGGGGGCATTTCATTTGTTTCAGAGCCCTGGGAGGCTCCAGTGTTGGCCCCATCCTTGTCCTACAGCTGCCCAGCACTTAGTGGGCAGCTGCAACGTTTAGGTTGTGGCCTCTGTGTGTTGGCTGGCGCAGCTTGCGCAGCCTTGCCCTAACATTTGGACACCGGGCGCCCTTGCCCCTTCACGGCCAGTTGGCCTGGGACTGCCACAGGTAGTGGCTAATGTGAGTTTTGGCGCCATTGTACCTGTTCTGCACCTCTGAATGTGTTTTTGCGTCATGTGCTTTGCTTTACACCTCTGAATGTTATGCATCATGTGTTTATGTGCTTAGACCCCTACAGGTATAGTAATACTTAGGTGGTTGTTTTCTCCCTAGTACAGGTGGTGCTAGTGAGGTCCTGATTCCCTGCGCAATATTTTCCTAAGGTGGTTAGGGTTGCGTAGGTGGTACTTACCTGATACCAGTAGTGACTGGTTGTGTGCTAGGTGTAATTTTGTGCAACAGTAATTTTATTTCCTATGTTCCAAGTGCTATGTTCTAAGAGTGCTAATTCCGGACAGCGGTCCATGTGGCCCTGTCCCCTGTACATATAATCCCTTGTAAATTCTGCCCGTGCCTGTTGGCACATTGTAGAGTGTGTGTTTTTATCTAATGTGTTGTGTATAATACAAAGGCTATTTTTATAGAATACCTTGTGTGGAGTTTCCTTTGTGGTGGGCCTTGGGTGTTGTTGCTGGGTGCGCGCGCAAACGCTTTACACATCGCCTCAGAGATAAGCCTGACTGCTCGTGCCAAGCTACCAAGGGGGTGAGCAGGGGTTATCTTTGGCGTGTAACTTCCTTGCCCTGACTAGAGTGGTGGTTTCTGCCTGACTTTGGCGCAAGCCTTAGCCAACCAGAAATCCCATTTCTAACATTGGTGATCAGCGGTGGGATTTGGACTTGCGTTTGCGCTGTACCGCAGCGGCAACTGGCCGCACTACAAAACTCTGCATTTAGATAAATCACATGGTATAGGGATTATTGTTTTAAAATTGTTTTTAATTGTCATTTCTTTGGAAATGTGTTTTTGTGCACTGTGAGTTAGGTGTCCCTAGCTCGGGAGGGTAGATCATCCCCCTTAGTGCATATTGTGATTCTGGATTCACCAGAGGGTGGGATCCAGTGGTGGCAGCGTAATAGTGTCCTGTACATTTGTCCCCCGCCCTGCGCCCAGTGTTGGTACCTGTGTCACGTGGTGGTCAGGTTGAGGAATCAGGGGTGGTAGAAACTGCCTTACCAGTCCGAGGGGAGGGTTGTGTGTGTGGATGAATGGTGTGTGGCACTAGGCAAGTGAGTGTGAGTTCTCTGGGTTAGAGAGCTTGCTGAATCTTTTTGTGAATTGTGTGCTCCTGTGTGAAACTCAGACCCCTAGGTTCCCTGTATAATTGTTACCATAACGTCCGCCAGAATGGAGCCTGCTTGTGATCCCTATGAGCTAGCTTGGCGCCAGAGGCAGGAGTTAGAAAGGTACTGTACAGAGGAAGAGTCAGAAGAGGAGGTAGAGGATGACAATACCTGGACGCCAGTAGAGAGTGAGGACCCCATAGGTAGGGCGTCCCTTGCTGGGTCCAGCGTAGGAGGCAGCGCCTCATCCCTTTCCCTGTCCCCAGAGGAGTGGGAAGATAGGAGGAAAGAAAGGGAGCACCAGCTGGCGTTAGAGAAGCTCAGGTTAGAGCATGCTCAGGCTATGGCGCAGCTGGAGGCCAGGAAGCAACAGCGAGAGACTGAGTGGGTCTTGGCGCGGGAGAGGGTAGAGGAGGCTGAGAGGGCCTCCACCAGAGGCAAAGTAGCTCTGGAGGGTAGACTATCCCCTGCGCGCAGTTTTAATTTTATGGGCTCCCCAGGGAGGGTTGAGTCCAGTGGTAGTAGCGATGTAGATTCCAGTGTAGGAAATCCCAATCCCAGTCCCCCCAGTCTGGTACCTGTTCCCCAGGAGGAGGAGTTAAGGTTGAAATTCAGGGGCAGTAGGAAACTGTCTCACCAGACTTGGGAGGAGTTTGTGGATGGATGTGAGGAGGCAATGTTTGATTGGATTTCCACAGCAAGTGATTTTGATATACTGTGTAATCTGGTTCTCAAAGAACACCTGCTCAGTTGTTGTGTGCCAGGGTTGCGCCAACACCTGTTGGGGTGTGGATTGGCTGAGCCATTTGACCTTGCGGATGAGGCAGAGCGCTGGGAAAGGGCTAGAGGTTCTCTAGAGTCATTAGGGAGTGACTCCAAAAGTAGTGGGTCAGGTATCTTCCAGCCCAGCGTGGTGGAAGAGGCTCAGTGTAGCCCAGCTAGGTCCCAGGATAGCGAGGAGGGTGTAGGGGCTCACCGCCTGGCTCAGTGGAGCAGGAGTGAGAGGGTGACCGAGGGTCCCCTGACGTACGAAACCCTGCCTCAGGACTTGGATGGTTCCATGAGGGAACACCAAGTCGGGGACCTAGGCTGTCCTGTTAGCCCATTTGAGGGAGATCTCCTGGTGAGTAGAGGACCTGGAGCACCTGTAACCAGGGCTCCTGTGGTTCTAGAGTCTGGCAGTACCGCTCCGGTAGGGAGGGTACAGGAGTCCAGTGTGAGGAGTGATTGGGGGATGAGTTTCCCAGTGGAAGAGCCTGTGGGTCAGGGACTACCCAGTTGGGCTAGGATCCCGTGTAGTGACCAGGGTGGCACCACTTCTGTTCTGGGGGATCTCCGCGCACTGTCAGGTGGACAGGGGACGGGAGATCAGCGCCAGACAGACAGTCGCTTGACGTATGTGTCCTTTGATAGCCTCAGGGGGAGGGAGTGGAAATCCCCAGAAGTCCTGGAGTGCCAGGCAATTATTCCACCAAAGGTTCTAGGCCGGAGGTTGGGAGGCCAGGTTCAGGATCAGCCTGACCTGACGGGTGGGACGTCTGTAATCAGCGTCCCGACCAGTTCTTCTTCCAGAGGTACCGCCCCAGTTGGTAGGGAGCAGGGTTCTGGAAGGGGGTGCAGAGGGTGGGAGAGCCCACCTCTGCCCCCGGTACAACCTGAGGGGTTAAAACCTGGGTTGGGATGGCGTTCTAGGTGTACCCCTCGCCAGAGGAGGAGGAACCCTAGGAGAAGAGGTAGGGGGAGGAGAGCTTTCCCTGAGACTCCTGGTCCGCCTGAGGGTGTAGACCCTAGGCTGGAGAACCAGTGGCAGTCTAGTCCTGTCTTTCAGAGAGGAAGAGTGGAGAATGGCCGCTATGTGCCAGGGGTTACTACCCCCCACTCTGTGGTTAGGCAAAGACCAGTGGCACCTGGGTGGCCTAGGGCCTGGTCTTGGCCGCGGACAGCTTGGGAGTACCAGTGGGGTAGCCCAGTTGGTCCAGACAGTGGTGTTAAAAAGAATTCCATGGGTTCACCGTGGCGTAGAACCGGAGGGTGTCCATGCAGTTGCGGGCCCGCGTCCGTGTTCTATCGCCCCAAGCAGGGAAGTCCATCACGGTGGTGATTGGTCTGCCCTGCGTTTTGGCTGGAAGGGGGTTGTGTTGGACTTGGCCCTTCTGGCAGGTTCACCCCTGGACTTTTTGGCTTTTTATTGGTGACTTGGTGTGGTAATTTTTTTGGTTTCTGCGCACTTTCCCTGTGTCCCAGGGTAAAGTGCGTGCGTGCGCTGAGTGCATGTGGTGAGATAGGCCTGCCCTCCCATAGGAATGCATGGGGAATGTATGTGTCCCTAGTAGTTCCTGATGCGTGGGGTGTGCAGGCCCGAGTTTGGTATGTGCGGACTCGTGGGAGTGAATGCTGCGCGATGATGTGTGCGGCGTGCATGTACCTAGTGTGGAAGTGCCACTTCTAGAAGTGGGCACTTCTGTGTGCAGTGTGTCTGTCGCGTGATTGGCTGGTCGTGTCATGTGACGGGCTAGGGATTCCCCAGTGTCAGGATGAGTCACCCAGTGGTGAATGGGGAGATCAGCAGCTAGATGGGTGGGAGGAGTCCACCTGGGTCCTGAATAGGACAGGGTTTTCCAAACACAATGCTGGCCCCGCCCCCTGTGGTGCGACTGACGACCCTAGCCCTGCCAGTGAATAGAGTGAGGGGCTGAGCACATCAAGGGTGCTCCCCAACCAGCTGCGACTGGTTTTCCCCCTCACCCTGAACCCAGAACAAAGGGTTTGCCTGTATAAAAATGGGGCTGTGTCCCCACAGAAACTGTTCTTTGCCAGGATCCTGCCTGAGGGGGGCTGCTGCTGCTGCTGGACCAGAGGACCGCCACTTGGACTACCTCCCTGCCTGGAGGCCCCGTGAGCTGGCTCTGGGTCCAGCCTTGCCCCCCACCACTGCCCTGCTGCATGCAGGGGAGAACTTGCCTGGACTTTTGCTGATTGGGTGCCCTGAAGCGCTGGGAGCGCTTTATTTTTCACCTCTAGCGCCTGGAAGCGCTTTCCTTTTCCTTTAGCGCTCAGGAGCGCTTTTATTTCTAAAAAGCCGGTGCCCACCCGGCGTCTGCCCCGTCTCTGCCGAGCCTGAAGTCCCCTGGCAGGTGCCCACCCTGCCAGGGACATTGCCGATATCGAGTGCCCACCTCGATTGTTGTTTTATTGGGAACTAGCAGGTGCCCACCCTGCATCTGTGTCGTTTTGGCCCGATTTATAATTCGAGGGAGCCCACCCCTCATCACCGCTGTGGAGACGACGAAAATCACCGCTGCAGCCCGGGCCGGGACAGCCAGGAAGTCAGGCAGGACAAGGGCGGGCCTCCGGGACACCCAGGACCGGAAGTAGGAGGGCGGGAGCCTACCCCGCCTCCCACCGAGGACTCGCGTTGCATTGCAAACCCCGGAGCAGGCAGGAGCCTACCCTGCGCCCCGGGGCCCTGAAGAGAGAGAGAGCCCCCGAGGAGCGGGAGCTCTCTAGTGCCGGCCGCCCTGACCCCGACGCGTCCAGTGAGCCTGGAGCCTCGGAGGCTCCACGAGAAGCGTCGCCGGAGTCCCGGTGAGTGAGGCTCTGAGTGTGGGGGTGATTTTAGTGGCAAGGGCCCCAGAGAGGGGGTCCCCACCTCCTCTGCAGCGCCCCGTGCTTGTCCTGCTGCTCGGCCCGCCGGGGCCACTCTAAACGGCAGGAGCATTCTCATTGAGAGCCTTGAAGGCTCGACGGGGGCATTATTTGTTGCACGAGCCAAGTGAGGCTCACACGTTCTTGGGGGCATTTTTATTAAGAGCACGAGCCCTGTGAGGCTCCAACAGGGCACATTGTTTTGGTAGAGTCCAAAGGGACTCCCACGTCGCAGCATTACGTTCTCGAGCCCCTGAGAGGCTCCAACGACGGGGCCAATATTTTCCCTTGCGCCCACGAGGCTCCAACGAAGAGCACAGTATTATTTAGAGCCTGCGAGGCTCTAGGGGGCATTTCATTTGTTTCAGAGCCCTGGGAGGCTCCAGTGTTGGCCCCATCCTTGTCCTACAGCTGCCCAGCACTTAGTGGGCAGCTGCAACGTTTAGGTTGTGGCCTCTGTGTGTTGGCTGGCGCAGCTTGCGCAGCCTTGCCCTAACATTTGGACACCGGGCGCCCTTGCCCCTTCACGGCCAGTTGGCCTGGGACTGCCACAGGTAGTGGCTAATGTGAGTTTTGGCGCCATTGTACCTGTTCTGCACCTCTGAATGTGTTTTTGCGTCATGTGCTTTGCTTTACACCTCTGAATGTTATGCATCATGTGTTTATGTGCTTAGACCCCTACAGGTATAGTAATACTTAGGTGGTTGTTTTCTCCCTAGTACAGGTGGTGCTAGTGAGGTCCTGATTCCCTGCGCAATATTTTCCTAAGGTGGTTAGGGTTGCGTAGGTGGTACTTACCTGATACCAGTAGTGACTGGTTGTGTGCTAGGTGTAATTTTGTGCAACAGTAATTTTATTTCCTATGTTCCAAGTGCTATGTTCTAAGAGTGCTAATTCCGGACAGCGGTCCATGTGGCCCTGTCCCCTGTACATATAATCCCTTGTAAATTCTGCCCGTGCCTGTTGGCACATTGTAGAGTGTGTGTTTTTATCTAATGTGTTGTGTATAATACAAAGGCTATTTTTATAGAATACCTTGTGTGGAGTTTCCTTTGTGGTGGGCCTTGGGTGTTGTTGCTGGGTGCGCGCGCAAACGCTTTACACATCGCCTCAGAGATAAGCCTGACTGCTCGTGCCAAGCTACCAAGGGGGTGAGCAGGGGTTATCTTTGGCGTGTAACTTCCTTGCCCTGACTAGAGTGGTGGTTTCTGCCTGACTTTGGCGCAAGCCTTAGCCAACCAGAAATCCCATTTCTAACAGTGCGTACCTACGCGCGGGGGGTACGGTGCGTGGGTACGGTGCGTACCTACGCGCGGGGGGGTACGGTGCATACCTACGCGCGGGGGGGGTACGGTGCATACCTACGCGCGGGGGGGGTACGGTGCATACCTACGCGCGGGGGGGGTACGGTGCATACCTACGCGCGGGGGGGGTACGGTGCATACCTACGCGCGGGGGGGGGTACGGTGCATACCTACGCGCGGGGGGGGTACGGTGCATACCTACGCGCGGGGGGGGGTACGGTGCATACCTACGCGCGGGGGGGGTACGGTGCATACCTACGCGCGGGGGGGGTACGGTGCATACCTACGCGCGGGGGGGGTACGGTGCATACCTACGCGCGGGGGGGGTACGGTGCATACCTACGCGCGGGGGGGTACGGTGCATACCTACGCGCGGGGGGGGTACGGTGCATACCTACGCGCGGGGGGGGTACGGTGCATACCTACGCGCGGGGGGGGTACGGTGCGTACCTACGCGCGGGGGGGGTACGGTGCGTACCTACGCGCGGGGGGGGTACGGTGCGTACCTACGCGCGGGGGGGGTACGGTGCGTACCTACGCACGGGGGGGGGGTACGGTGCGTACCTACGCGCGGGGGGTACGGTGCGTACCTACACGCGGGGGGTACTGTGCGTACCTACGCGCGGGGGGGGTACTGTGCGTACCTACGCGCGGGGGGTGTACTGTGTGTACCTACACGCGGGGGGTGTACTGTGTGTACCTACGCGCGGGGGGTGTACTGTGTGTACCTACGCGCGGGGGGGGTACTGTGTGTACCTACGCGCGGGGGGTGTACGGTGCATACCTACACGCGGGGGGGTACGGTGTGTACCTATGCACAGGGGGTACAGTGCATACCTACGCGGGGGGCTACGGTGCGTACCTACGCGGGGGGCTACGGTGCGTACCTACGCGCGGGGGTGTACGGTGCGTACCTACGCGCGGGGGTGTACGGTGCGTACCTACATGCAGGGGGGTACGGTGCGTACCTACGCGCGGGGGGGGTACGGTGCGTACCTACGCGCGGGGGGGGGTATGGTGCGTACCTACGCGCGGGGGGGGTACGGTGCGTACCTACGCGCGGGGGGGGGGTACGGTGCGTACCTACGCGCGGGGGGGGGTACGGTGCGTACCTACGCGCGGGGGGGGGTACGGTGCGTACCTACGCGCGGGGGGGGGTACGGTGCGTACCTACGCGCGGGGGGGGGTACGGTGCGTACCTACGCGCAGGGGGGTACGGTGCGTACCTACACGCGGGGGGTACTGTGCGTACCTACGCGCGGGGGGGGTACTGTGCGTACCTACGCGCGGGGGGGGTACTGTGCGTACCTACGCGCGGGGGGTGTACTGTGCGTACCTACGCGCGGGGGGTGTACTGTGCGTACCTACGCGCGGGGGGGGTACTGTGTGTACCTACGCGCGGGGGGTGTACGGTGCGTACCTACGCGCGGGGGGGGGGGGGTACGGTGCGTACCTACGCGCAGGGGGGTACGGTGCGTACCTACGCGCGGGGGGTGTACGGTGCGTACCTACACGCGGGGGGGTACGGTGTGTACCTATGCACAGGGGGTACAGTGCATACCTACGCGGGGGGCTACGGTGCGTACCTACGCGGGGGGCTACGGTGCGTACCTACGCGGGGGGCTACGGTGCGTACCTACGCGCGGGGGTGTACGGTGCGTACCTACGCGCGGGGGTGTACGGTGCGTACCTACATGCAGGGGGGTACGGTGCGTACCTACGCGAGGGGGGTACAGTGCGTACCTACGCGTGAGGGGTACGGTGCGTACCTACGCGCGGGGGGTACGGTGCGTACCTACACGCGGGGGGTACTGTGTGTACCTACGCGCGGGGGGGGTACTGTGTGTACCTACGCGCGGGGGGTGTACGGTGCATACCTACACGCGGGGGGGTACGGTGTGTACCTATGCACAGGGGGTACAGTGCATACCTACGCGGGGGGCTACGGTGCGTACCTACGCGGGGGGCTACGGTGCGTACCTACGCGCGGGGGTGTACGGTGCGTACCTACGCGCGGGGGTGTACGGTGCGTACCTACATGCAGGGGGGTACAGTGCATACCTACGCGTGAGGGGTACGGTGCGTACCTACGCGCGGGGGGGGTACGGTGCGTAACTACACGCGGGGGGAACGGTGCGTACCTACACGCGGGGGGAACGGTGCGTACCTACGCTTGGGGGGGTACAGTCCGTACCTACGCACGGAGGTGTACGGTGCGTACCTACGCACGGGGGGGTACGGTGCGTACCTACGCACGGGGGGGTACGGTGCATACCTACGCGCGGGGGGGTACGGTGCGTACCTACGCGCGGGGGGGTACGGTGCGTACCTACGCGCGGGGGGTACGGTGCGTACCTACGCGCGGGGGGTACGGTGCGTACCTACGCGCGGGGGGTACGGTGCGTACCTACGCGCGGGGGGTACGGTGCGTACCTACGCGCGGGGGGTACGGTGCGTACCTACGCGCGGGGGGTACGGTGCGTACCTACGCGCGGGGGGTACGGTGCGTACCTACGCGCGGGGGGGTACGGTGCGTACCTACGCGCGGGGGGGTACGGTGCGTACCTACGCGCGGGGGGGTACGGTGCGTACCTACGCGCGGGGGGGTACGGTGCGTACCTACGCGCGGGGGGGTACGGTGCGTACCTACGCGCGGGGGGGTACGGTGCGTACCTACGCGCGGGGGGGTATGGTGCGTACCTACGCGCGGGGGGGTATGGTGCGTACCTACGCGCGGGGGGGTATGGTGCGTACCTACGCGCGGGGGGGTACGGTGCGTACCTACGCGCGGGGGGGGTACGGTGCATACCTACGCGCGGGGGGGGTACGGTGCATACCTACGCGCGGGGGGGTACGGTGCATACCTACGCGCGGGGGGGTACGGTGCATACCTACGCGCGGGGGGGTACGGTGCGTACCTACGCGCGGGGGGGTACGGTGCGTACCTACGCGCGGGGGGGTACGGTGCGTACCTACGCGCGGGGGGGTACGGTGCGTACCTACGCGCGGGGGGGTACGGTGCGTACCTACGCGCGGGGGGGTACGGTGCGTACCTACGCGCGGGGGGGTACGGTGCGTACCTACGCGCGGGGGGGTACGGTGCGTACCTACGCGCGGGGGGTACGGTGCGTACCTACGCGCGGGGGGTACGGTGCGTACCTACGCGCGGGGGGGGGTATGGTGCGTACCTACGCGCGGGGGGGGTACGGTGCGTACCTACGCGCGGGGGGGGGGTACGGTGCGTACCTACGCGCGGGGGGGGGTACGGTGCGTACCTACGCGCGGGGGGGGGTACGGTGCGTACCTACGCGCGGGGGGGGGTACGGTGCGTACCTACGCGCGGGGGGGGGTACGGTGCGTACCTACGCGCAGGGGGGTACGGTGCGTACCTACACGCGGGGGGTACTGTGCGTACCTACGCGCGGGGGGGGTACTGTGCGTACCTACGCGCGGGGGGGGTACTGTGCGTACCTACGCGCGGGGGGTGTACTGTGCGTACCTACGCGCGGGGGGTGTACTGTGCGTACCTACGCGCGGGGGGGGTACTGTGTGTACCTACGCGCGGGGGGTGTACGGTGCGTACCTACGCGCGGGGGGGGGGGGTACGGTGCGTACCTACGCGCAGGGGGGTACGGTGCGTACCTACGCGCGGGGGGTGTACGGTGCGTACCTACACGCGGGGGGGTACGGTGTGTACCTATGCACAGGGGGTACAGTGCATACCTACGCGGGGGGCTACGGTGCGTACCTACGCGGGGGGCTACGGTGCGTACCTACGCGGGGGGCTACGGTGCGTACCTACGCGCGGGGGTGTACGGTGCGTACCTACGCGCGGGGGTGTACGGTGCGTACCTACATGCAGGGGGGTACGGTGCGTACCTACGCGAGGGGGGTACAGTGCGTACCTACGCGTGAGGGGTACGGTGCGTACCTACGCGCGGGGGGTACGGTGCGTACCTACACGCGGGGGGTACTGTGTGTACCTACGCGCGGGGGGGGTACTGTGTGTACCTACGCGCGGGGGGTGTACGGTGCATACCTACACGCGGGGGGGTACGGTGTGTACCTATGCACAGGGGGTACAGTGCATACCTACGCGGGGGGCTACGGTGCGTACCTACGCGGGGGGCTACGGTGCGTACCTACGCGCGGGGGTGTACGGTGCGTACCTACGCGCGGGGGTGTACGGTGCGTACCTACATGCAGGGGGGTACAGTGCATACCTACGCGTGAGGGGTACGGTGCGTACCTACGCGCGGGGGGGGTACGGTGCGTAACTACACGCGGGGGGAACGGTGCGTACCTACACGCGGGGGGAACGGTGCGTACCTACGCTTGGGGGGGTACAGTCCGTACCTACGCACGGAGGTGTACGGTGCGTACCTACGCACGGGGGGGTACGGTGCGTACCTACGCACGGGGGGGTACGGTGCATACCTACGCGCGGGGGGGTACGGTGCGTACCTACGCGCGGGGGGGTACGGTGCGTACCTACGCGCGGGGGGTACGGTGCGTACCTACGCGCGGGGGGTACGGTGCGTACCTACGCGCGGGGGGTACGGTGCGTACCTACGCGCGGGGGGTACGGTGCGTACCTACGCGCGGGGGGTACGGTGCGTACCTACGCGCGGGGGGTACGGTGCGTACCTACGCGCGGGGGGGTACGGTGCGTACCTACGCGCGGGGGGGTACGGTGCGTACCTACGCGCGGGGGGGTACGGTGCGTACCTACGCGCGGGGGGGTACGGTGCGTACCTACGCGCGGGGGGGTACGGTGCGTACCTACGCGCGGGGGGGTACGGTGCGTACCTACGCGCGGGGGGGTATGGTGCGTACCTACGCGCGGGGGGGTATGGTGCGTACCTACGCGCGGGGGGGTATGGTGCGTACCTACGCGCGGGGGGGTACGGTGCGTACCTACGCGCGGGGGGGGTACGGTGCATACCTACGCGCGGGGGGGGTACGGTGCATACCTACGCGCGGGGGGGTACGGTGCATACCTACGCGCGGGGGGGTACGGTGCATACCTACGCGCGGGGGGGTACGGTGCGTACCTACGCGCGGGGGGGTACGGT
>NW_028188044.1:0-3000 GCF_964204655.1 Triturus cristatus
GCTTGTCATGGGTTCTGGAGGCCTGGCAGCTTTGGACCTTCTGTGAGAAATCATGTGAGACCCAGTGGCGTAACGAAAGTTGAGGGGGCCCCCCTGCAAGGTACACGGAGGGGGCCTGCTCCGGATTTAATCCAGAGCTCTCAGGCCTGAGCACTGTGCTGAGGGGGCCCCCTGCAGCTTGTGTACACCCTCCCACTCCGCAGGCGCTGCAGGGACCTGTGTTACGCCCCTGTGGTCAATCTCCTTTGCCTGGGAGGATGGGACAAAAAGGTCTTTGAGACACTAAAAATGGATGGAGGTTTGGGTGGAGTTATGAGCTTTCTATCGTTGCGTTCTGAGCATCTCTGATGTCATAAAGGGCAACTGCGTCAATAAATTCTTTTGAATTCCCCTTCCATGTACATCCACCTCCTCGCAGCCATCGCCAATCCTGCAATCGCTGCTGCTGTTCCCAGGCAATCATATGACATGTCCACCAAATATTGCACATTCTGCTCTATTATTGAAAATGTGGCTGAAAACAAAACCCTGGTCGCCGTGTTCTTCCAAAATCTGAAAATTCTTCAACAAGTTTTGCATAGTGCAGTTGCCATAGGTCAATGTTCTGACCACCATGTAAGCGCTTTTCTCCAAACTTTTATCCAGAGGAACAGATGGAGCAGCGTCCTCTGATATGATTGTCCTCGTGAAGACCTTCCAGCCATCAAAGAAACCACCTTGACTACTGGGAAAACTCCTCCGTAAAGCCTTGCAGAGACACATTTTGAAAGTCACATCTGACTACTGAAAACGTTGTGATGCCCACAACAGAGACAGATGACACGCCATACAGATGACATTAGCTTAACATAATTAAATCCCACTAGCATGTATCTCAACTTTTTGAGTCTCCAAGCAGGGTGACAGTGGTTATTGAAGGACAGTCCATTGAAATCAACAGAGTTTGAAAAATTTTTGGGAGAGCGAGGAAGGTTTTAAGGGCAGGTGACTCGCTAGACGTCAAGAATAGGCATTATGGTTGTTTGGAGGAGGAACATGTGTCCAAGAAGAGTGACACCCTCCAGATGAGGGTGCGATGAGAGGTAGGCACTACTCTTGGGATGCTAGGTAGACACAGAGGGGCAGATTTACAAGCCCCTTGCGTCACTTTTGCAACATCGTTGCGTCACTTTTGTGACGCAGCGGCAGCGTAAAAGTTGCGGCCCATTTACAACGTGACGCATCTAGGGAGATGCGTCACGTTGTGAAGCCCTGCGCCACATTAAACCTGCGTCAGGTTTAATGTATGCAGGGTGGGCGTTCCGTCGCAGGAAGCCCCGTAAAGGTGACGCAGTGAAATCTACAAGATTTCACTGAGTCACTTTTACGTCCATGCTGCGTCAAAACCCTACGCCTGCTTGAAGCAGGCGTAAGGAGTGACGCAGCATGTTAGGCATAGGGCGCCCCTGAGCATAGCTGGAGTTGCGTCGTGCTTGCGACACGACTCCAGCAATGCGTGACTTTTCCGTCAACAGATGCGTCAGAATTTCTGATGCATCTGTCAATCCTTGCGCCATGGTGCACCGTATTGTAAATACGGCGAATCCATGGTGACGCAAGGATTTAGAATGTTGGCGCAGGGAAAGTGACGCATCTCTACAGATGCGTCACTTTCTTGTAAATCTGCCCCAGAGTTTATTTACTAATAAAACACCCTTTTAAGCTGTGGGCATAATGTTCATGCTGCGTAGTTTCCTAATCGTAATATTCACCACCTGTGTCCTCAGTGATACACAAGGATGTCTGTCGCAGCTCCCATTAACTCAGTGAGCTACATTAGCACAAACAGAGATGGGCGAGCCGCTGAAAGCTTGAGTAAAGCTAGAGCCAGATGCCTGGTTGTGGCTCTGCCCGGGGTCCTCTTGGACCCTCAAGCCCAAAACAAACTTTTGTGTGGTTTCTGCCCACCACTTTTAGCACCAAGAAAGGAACAGAAAACCTTACTCTTTGGTGTGAAAAGGTAGAAAGAAACAAATACCCGTCCAGTTGCTGAATTGAACTGAAACATGAAAATGCCTGATCCTGGCCAAATGTTTGGTTTCACGTGGCCTTCCACAAGAGCACCTTTAAATACATGAGTTCTGGGTGTGCCCTGTGGGGGGGAAACTTGTGTTTGACTTGACTATCATATTGTTCCTTCTACAATAATAGTCCACCCCATACATAGTGTGCACGACCACTAACAGGTTCTTACTTCACTAGTGCATTGGCGTCAGGGGCTGTGGGGGCAAATAGAATGTTTCTAAGTTCTCGTTTAAAAAAATGTATACATATAGCTCAGTGCAGTGATATAATCTGATGTTTTAAGGTGAAACGCTTCTGTATGTTAAAGAAATACACTTTTTTTAAAATAACATTTTAAGGGATTTTTACATATTTATACTTGATACTTTTTGTGTGATCTGCCTGCCAAAAGTTTAATGGCTCAGCTCGTGACTGAGCTCTTAAAGCCAATCCAGACTACTACTTTGACTCTTCTCCCGTGTTAATTTGCTGGCTTGTCCACATCTAGAAATACAGAAGTGTTTGTCACTCCTTTGCTGCACCGGCTATAAAGATGTATTCACTGGTTCGAGTGGTTTTCTTCCAGCATCAAAGGGGTAAAGCGAGTTCGGGTCATGTCTTACGACTCCCTCCGGTCTCTAGCAGGAGCTCTTCGGCCAAAGTGCAGTGCTGAGGGGGCCCCCTGGAGCTTGTCCCCCCCGCACAGCAGGGGCTGCGGGGGCCTGTGTTATGCCCCTGGTGAGACCTAGACACAGCACTGGCACACCAGGCTCGCTGACTGCTGAAAGCAGGGGGCTGCTCTGGCTGCCAATGAGCTGGGTGTAAGGTGGTACAACTCACCACGGGATAAATGGCAGCTTATCTTCAAAAGAGTGGATAAGCACCTCTGCATACCAGTCTGAACTACGTTTTGGAGGTATATCTCTCATCCTAGAATTTTTTGGGGCCATATGAACT
>NW_028188045.1:10000-15000 GCF_964204655.1 Triturus cristatus
GGGGCCCGGCCGGAGCTCCGGGACCCAGACGAGCGAGGGGAGGCTCCCCGGCCCCAACGGAACCCCGTCCCGGGCCTTTGGCAGTGCCGCAGGCCGGGGGACTGGGCCCGGGGCCAAAGGCCTCAACCCGGGGCCCGGCCGGGCCCCTGGAACCAGCCGGGGCTCCGGGGACCGCAGGCGCAGGGGAAGCCTCCCGGGGCCCTCCGGACCCCTCCCCGGGCACCCTGCCACGCGGCAGGACCCGGGACGGAGACCGGGGTGGGGAGCCTGCCCTCCCCGGGGCCCCCAGGGGCCCGGCCGGAGCTCCTGAACCCAATGCAGCCACGGGAGGCACCCCGGCCGCAACGGAACCCCGTCCCGGGCCTTTGGCAGTGCCGCAGGCCGGGGGACGGCGCCCGGGGCCGGAGACCCCGACCCGGGGCCCGGCCGGGCCCCTGGACCCAGCCGGGGCTCCGAGGACCGCAGGTGCAGGGGAAGCCTCCCCGGGCCCTCCGGACCCTTCCCCGGGCACCCTGCCACGCGGCAGGACCCGGGACGGAGACCGGGGCGGGGAGGCCGCCCTCCCCGGGGCCCGGCCGGAGCTCCTGAACCCAATCCAGCCACGGGAGGCACCCCGGCCACAACGGAACCCCGTCCCGGGCCTTTGGCGGTGCCGCAGGCCGGGGGACGGCACCCGGGGCCGGAGACCCCGACCCGGGGCCCGGCCGGGCCCCTGGACCCATCCGGGGCTCCCGGGCCCACAGGCGCAGGGGAAGGCCCTCCGGCCACCCTGCCACACGGCAGGACCCAGTTGCCGGCTGAGGACCGAGAGGGGTCCCAGAGTACCCTGTCCCTAGTAATCCGGAGGAAGGCTACCCCCCGTTCTTGAAACCCGCACGCTCCGAGTGACGGAGGGGACCCTAGGGGCGAACGCACCCGGCCTCCTGGAGCCCCGGCTGGGATCCGAGAGGCAAATGGACCCTCATCGGGACTTCCAGGCCTGGCCCTGCCATCTGGTCGCCCCATTGGAAAGCATTGCGCGCGACCAGATGGCCGAGGGGAAAGGAGCCACCAGGTGGCCGGCAACTGAAAGGACTCCCGCCTGCCCACCCACCAGGGGCTCGGGGTGGGGACTCTGCTTCCCGGCTGGGCCTCAGGCACGGGGAGGACCACCGGAGCTCTCGGGGCCTGGGCGTACCCGGGGGAGGACTGCCCGGGACCCGTGGAGCCCGTCCCTGGGCACTTTGCCATGCCGCGGCCCGGAGGAGGGAAGCCCCGGGGACCTGGGAGGATGTTGCCCGGGCGTAGCCCATCTGGTCCCCGGCAATGAACCGCACAGCCCCAGCATGGGTGTTTCGGCATACCCTGCCCCTACTAATCCGGAGGAAGGATACCCTCCTTTCTTGTAACCCGCGCGCTGCGAGTGACGGAGGGGACCCTAGGCGCGGACGCGCCCGGCCTCCTGGAGCCCTGGCTGGGATCCGGGAGGCGAATGGACCCTCATCGGGACTTCCAGGCCGGCCCGGCCATCTGGTCGCCCCATTGGAAAGCATTGCGCGCGACCAGATGGCCGAGGGGAAAGGAGCGACCGGATGGCCGGCAACTGAAAGGGCTCCCGTCTGCCCGAGCCATAGCGGTAGGGCTCCCGCCTGCCCACCCTCACACCAAGGGCTCGGGGGGGGACTCTGCTTCCCGGGTTGGCCTCGGGCACGGGGAGGTCCACCGGAGCTCTCGGGGCCTGGGCGCCCGGGGGAGGACTGCCCGGGACCCGTGGAGCCCGTCCCTGGGCACTTTGCCATGCCGCGGCCCGGAGGAGGGAAGCCCCGGAGGCCTTGGAGGATGTTGCCCGGGCGTCGCCCATCTGGTCCCCGGCAATGAACCGCACAGCCCCAGCATGGGTGTTCCGGCATACCCTGCCCCTAATAATCCGGAGGAAGGATACCCCCCTTTCTTGTAACCCGCGCGCTGCAAGTGACGGAGGGGACCCTAGGCGCGGACGCGCCCGGCCTCCCGGAGCCCTGGCTGGGATCCGGGAGGCGAATGGACCCTCATCGGGACTTCCAGGCCGGCCCGGCCATCTGGTCGCCCCATTGGAAAGCATTGCGCGCGACCAGATGGCCGAGGGGAAAGGAGCGACCAGGTGGCCGGCAACTGAAAGGGCTCCCGTCTGCCCGAGCCATAGCGGTAGGGTTCCCGCCTGCCCACGCAGGGCTCCGTGGCTGCAGGGCTCTGGGCCTGCAGGGCTCCGGGGCTGCAGGGCTCCGGGGCTGCAGGGCTCCGGGGCTGCAGGGCTCTGGGCCTGCAGGGCTCCGGGGCTGCAGGGCTCCGGGGCTGCAGGGCTCTGGGGCTGCAGGGCTCCGGGGCTGCAGGGCTCCGGGGCTGCAGGGCTCCGGGGCTGCAGGGCTCTGGGCCTGCAGGGCTCCGGGGCTGCAGGGCTCCGGGCCTGCAGGGCTCCGGGGCTGCAGGGCCTTGGGCCTGCTAGGGTTCCGGGCCTGCAGGGCTCCAGGGCTCCGTGCTGAAGGGCTCCAGGGTCTGCAGGGCTTTGGGGCTGCAGGCCTCGGGGGACGCCCGGGAGACCCATGGAGCCCGTCCTGGGCACTTTGCCTCGCCGCGGGCTGGAGGAGGAAGCACCCGACGCCCCGGGGAAGTGTCGTCCGGGCTTGGCCCATCTGGTCCCCGCCTGAGAACCGCAATCCCCAGGAGGGGTGTCCCGGCATACCCTGCCCCTACTAATCCGGAGGAAGGCTACCCACCTTTCTTGTAACCCTCGCGCTCCGAGTGACGGAGGGGACCCTAGGCGCGGACGCGCCCGGCCTCCTGGAGCCCTGGCTGGGATCCGCGAGGCGAATGGACCCTCATCGGGACTTCCAGGCCGGCCCGGCCATCTGGTCGCCCCATTGGAAAGCATTGCGCGCGACCAGATGGCCGAGGGAAAGGTGCGACCAGATGGCCGGGACCGGAAGGACTCCCAGCTGCCCACACCGAGCCATAGCGGTAGGGCTCCCGACTGCCCTTGCAGGGCTCCGGGGCTCTGCACCAGGGTCCCTTGTCCCGGGCAGATGGACACTTGGCAGGCCGCAGGACGTGGGATCCCAGGCCCTGACCAAAAATCAGGAGGCCCGGGGCCGGTCCCTGCTTCTCAACACAGCCAGGCTGGGGAGGTCGGGGAGCCTGCCCAAGCACGAGGGACCCGTCCCGGGCACACAGTCCATGAGGTTGTGCGCTCGTTTTCCACAATTTTCTTCAGAATAGTGCGTAGTTGCGCTAGGCAAAGTCCGCCCAGCCCTACTCAGGATGTGCTCTCGTTTTCCACAAATTTTTTTAAAATTCTGCTACGCAAAGTCCGCCCAGCCCTAAGCAAACTCCTACTACGCAGTGGAAAGGACTTAGCCAGCCACCCACCCACCTGGCCCGGTCCCTGCTTCTGATCCCAGCCAGGTCTGGGGAGACTCCCTTCGCCCAATGGACCACGTCACGGGCACCCGGACCCTTACCAGGCCGCAGGACGGGTTCTCACAAACCACACGGTTGTATAGGGGTGGGCAGAAAACTACGCTCCGTCAGCGTAGCAGATAAAGCCAGCCACTCCTGCACACCGGCCCGGTCCCTGCTTCTGATAGCAGCCAGGCCGGAGAGAGCCTCCCTGGGCCCCGGTGGACCCCTGTCTCCAGCACCTAGACCCTCGGCTGTCTTGCAGGACGGGGGTGGCTCACGCACCCCGGGGCCCGCCGGACGGTGCAAGAGCCCCGGGCCCGGTCCCAGCTTCAGAACCCTAGCCAGGCCGGGGAGAAACTCCCTGGGCCCCGGTGGACACCCTTCCCCAGCGCATGGACCCTCGGCTGGCTTGCAGGACGGGGGGCTCCCGCTCCCTGGGACACTGGGACGGAGCACAAGCCCCGGACCCGGGCCCAGCTTCCGAACCCCAGCCAGGCCAGGGAGAGCCTCCCCGGGCCCTGGTGGACACCCTGTCCCCAGCGCCCGGACCCTCGGCTGGCTTGCGGGACAGGGGGCTCCCGCACCCCGGGAACGGAGCTCCAGCACCGGGCCCGGGACCAGCTTCCGGACCCCCAGCCAGGCCGGGGAGAGCCTCCCCGGGCCCCGGTGCACACCCGTCCCCAGCGCCCGGACCCTCGGCTGGCTTGCGGGACAGGGGGCTCCCGTACCCCAGGATGGAGCTCCAGCACCGGGCCCAGCTTCCGGACCCCCAGCCAGGCCGGGGAGAGCCTCCCCGGGCCCCGGTGGACACCCGGTCCCAGCGCCCAGACCCTCGGCTGGCTTGCGGGACAGGGGGCTCCCGCACCCCGGGAACGGAGCTCCAGCACCGGGCCCAGCTCCCGGACCTCCAGCCAGGCCCAGGGAGAGACTCCCAGGGACCCGGTGGACACCCTGTCCCCAGCGCCCTGACCCTCGGCTGGCTTGCGGGACAGGGGGCTCCCGCACCCCGGGAACGGAGCCGCACCCTGGGACGGAGCTCCAGCACCGGGCCCAGCTTCCGAACCCCCAGCCAGGCCGGGGAGAGCCTCCCCGGGCCCCGGTGGACCCTCTCTTCCCTAGCGCCCGTACCCTCAGCTGGTTCGCAGGACGGGGGGGCTCCCGGGCTCTGGGACGGAGCCGCACCCTGGGACGGAGCTCCAACCCCGGGCCCAGCTTCCGGACCTCCAGCCAGGCCAGGGACAGCCTCCCCGGGCCCCCGGTGGACCCCCTGTCCCCAGCGACCGGACCCTCGGCTGGCTTGCGGGACAGGGGGCTCCCGCACCCCGGGAACGGAGCTCCAGCACCGGGCCCAGCTCCCGGACCTCCAGCCAGGCCCGGGGAAAGACTCCCAGGGACCCGGTGGACACCCTGTCCCCAGCGCCCGGACCCTCGGCTGGCTTGCGGGACAGGGGGCTCCCGCACCCCGGGAACGGAGCCGCACCCTGGGACGGAGCTCCAGCACCGGGCCCAGCTTCCGAACCCCCAGCCAGGCCGGGGAGAGCCTCCCCGGGCCCCGGTGGACCCTCTCTTCCCTAGCGCCCGTACCC
>NW_028188045.1:25000-30000 GCF_964204655.1 Triturus cristatus
AGGCCGCCCTCCCCGGGGCCCCCAGGGGCCCGGCCGGAGCTCCGGGACCCAGACGAGCGAGGGGAGGCTCCCCGGCCCCAACGGAACCCCGTCCCGGGCCTTTGGCAGTGCCGCAGGCCGGGGGACTGGGCCCGGGGCCAAAGGCCTCAACCCGGGGCCCGGCCGGGCCCCTGGAACCAGCCGGGGCTCCGGGGACCGCAGGCGCAGGGGAAGCCTCCCGGGGCCCTCCGGACCCCTCCCCGGGCACCCTGCCACGCGGCAGGACCCGGGACGGAGACCGGGGTGGGGAGCCTGCCCTCCCCGGGGCCCCCAGGGGCCCGGCCGGAGCTCCTGAACCCAATGCAGCCACGGGAGGCACCCCGGCCGCAACGGAACCCCGTCCCGGGCCTTTGGCAGTGCCGCAGGCCGGGGGACGGCGCCCGGGGCCGGAGACCCCGACCCGGGGCCCGGCCGGGCCCCTGGACCCAGCCGGGGCTCCGAGGACCGCAGGTGCAGGGGAAGCCTCCCCGGGCCCTCCGGACCCTTCCCCGGGC
The DNA here is from genome assembly GCF_964204655.1 of Triturus cristatus. Taxonomy (NCBI): domain Eukaryota; kingdom Metazoa; phylum Chordata; class Amphibia; order Caudata; family Salamandridae; genus Triturus; species Triturus cristatus. Next base: position 25,534 of record NW_028188045.1, read on the forward strand.
ACCCTGCCACGCGGCAGGACCCGGGACGGAGACCGGGGCGGGGAGGCCGCCCTCCCCGGGGCCCGGCCGGAGCTCCTGAACCCAATCCAGCCACGGGAGGCACCCCGGCCACAACGGAACCCCGTCCCGGGCCTTTGGCGGTGCCGCAGGCCGGGGGACGGCACCCGGGGCCGGAGACCCCGACCCGGGGCCCGGCCGGGCCCCTGGACCCATCCGGGGCTCCCGGGCCCACAGGCGCAGGGGAAGGCCCTCCGGCCACCCTGCCACACGGCAGGACCCAGTTGCCGGCTGAGGACCGAGAGGGGTCCCAGAGTACCCTGTCCCTAGTAATCCGGAGGAAGGCTACCCCCCGTTCTTGAAACCCGCACGCTCCGAGTGACGGAGGGGACCCTAGGGGCGAACGCACCCGGCCTCCTGGAGCCCCGGCTGGGATCCGAGAGGCAAATGGACCCTCATCGGGACTTCCAGGCCTGGCCCTGCCATCTGGTCGCCCCATTGGAAAGCATTGCGCGCGACCAGATGGCCGAGGGGAAAGGAGCCACCAGGTGGCCGGCAACTGAAAGGACTCCCGCCTGCCCACCCACCAGGGGCTCGGGGTGGGGACTCTGCTTCCCGGCTGGGCCTCAGGCACGGGGAGGACCACCGGAGCTCTCGGGGCCTGGGCGTACCCGGGGGAGGACTGCCCGGGACCCGTGGAGCCCGTCCCTGGGCACTTTGCCATGCCGCGGCCCGGAGGAGGGAAGCCCCGGGGACCTGGGAGGATGTTGCCCGGGCGTAGCCCATCTGGTCCCCGGCAATGAACCGCACAGCCCCAGCATGGGTGTTTCGGCATACCCTGCCCCTACTAATCCGGAGGAAGGATACCCTCCTTTCTTGTAACCCGCGCGCTGCGAGTGACGGAGGGGACCCTAGGCGCGGACGCGCCCGGCCTCCTGGAGCCCTGGCTGGGATCCGGGAGGCGAATGGACCCTCATCGGGACTTCCAGGCCGGCCCGGCCATCTGGTCGCCCCATTGGAAAGCATTGCGCGCGACCAGATGGCCGAGGGGAAAGGAGCGACCGGATGGCCGGCAACTGAAAGGGCTCCCGTCTGCCCGAGCCATAGCGGTAGGGCTCCCGCCTGCCCACCCTCACACCAAGGGCTCGGGGGGGGACTCTGCTTCCCGGGTTGGCCTCGGGCACGGGGAGGTCCACCGGAGCTCTCGGGGCCTGGGCGCCCGGGGGAGGACTGCCCGGGACCCGTGGAGCCCGTCCCTGGGCACTTTGCCATGCCGCGGCCCGGAGGAGGGAAGCCCCGGAGGCCTTGGAGGATGTTGCCCGGGCGTCGCCCATCTGGTCCCCGGCAATGAACCGCACAGCCCCAGCATGGGTGTTCCGGCATACCCTGCCCCTAATAATCCGGAGGAAGGATACCCCCCTTTCTTGTAACCCGCGCGCTGCAAGTGACGGAGGGGACCCTAGGCGCGGACGCGCCCGGCCTCCCGGAGCCCTGGCTGGGATCCGGGAGGCGAATGGACCCTCATCGGGACTTCCAGGCCGGCCCGGCCATCTGGTCGCCCCATTGGAAAGCATTGCGCGCGACCAGATGGCCGAGGGGAAAGGAGCGACCAGGTGGCCGGCAACTGAAAGGGCTCCCGTCTGCCCGAGCCATAGCGGTAGGGTTCCCGCCTGCCCACGCAGGGCTCCGTGGCTGCAGGGCTCTGGGCCTGCAGGGCTCCGGGGCTGCAGGGCTCCGGGGCTGCAGGGCTCCGGGGCTGCAGGGCTCTGGGCCTGCAGGGCTCTGGGCCTGCAGGGCTCCGGGGCTGCAGGGCTCCGGGGCTGCAGGGCTCTGGGGCTGCAGGGCTCCGGGGCTGCAGGGCTCCGGGGCTGCAGGGCTCCGGGGCTGCAGGGCTCTGGGCCTGCAGGGCTCCGGGGCTGCAGGGCTCCGGGCCTGCAGGGCTCCGGGGCTGCAGGGCCTTGGGCCTGCTAGGGTTCCGGGCCTGCAGGGCTCCAGGGCTCCGTGCTGAAGGGCTCCAGGGTCTGCAGGGCTTTGGGGCTGCAGGCCTCGGGGGACGCCCGGGAGACCCATGGAGCCCGTCCTGGGCACTTTGCCTCGCCGCGGGCTGGAGGAGGAAGCACCCGACGCCCCGGGGAAGTGTCGTCCGGGCTTGGCCCATCTGGTCCCCGCCTGAGAACCGCAATCCCCAGGAGGGGTGTCCCGGCATACCCTGCCCCTACTAATCCGGAGGAAGGCTACCCACCTTTCTTGTAACCCTCGCGCTCCGAGTGACGGAGGGGACCCTAGGCGCGGACGCGCCCGGCCTCCTGGAGCCCTGGCTGGGATCCGCGAGGCGAATGGACCCTCATCGGGACTTCCAGGCCGGCCCGGCCATCTGGTCGCCCCATTGGAAAGCATTGCGCGCGACCAGATGGCCGAGGGAAAGGTGCGACCAGATGGCCGGGACCGGAAGGACTCCCAGCTGCCCACACCGAGCCATAGCGGTAGGGCTCCCGACTGCCCTTGCAGGGCTCCGGGGCTCTGCACCAGGGTCCCTTGTCCCGGGCAGATGGACACTTGGCAGGCCGCAGGACGTGGGATCCCAGGCCCTGACCAAAAATCAGGAGGCCCGGGGCCGGTCCCTGCTTCTCAACACAGCCAGGCTGGGGAGGTCGGGGAGCCTGCCCAAGCACGAGGGACCCGTCCCGGGCACACAGTCCATGAGGTTGTGCGCTCGTTTTCCACAATTTTCTTCAGAATAGTGCGTAGTTGCGCTAGGCAAAGTCCGCCCAGCCCTACTCAGGATGTGCTCTCGTTTTCCACAAATTTTTTTAAAATTCTGCTACGCAAAGTCCGCCCAGCCCTAAGCAAACTCCTACTACGCAGTGGAAAGGACTTAGCCAGCCACCCACCCACCTGGCCCGGTCCCTGCTTCTGATCCCAGCCAGGTCTGGGGAGACTCCCTTCGCCCAATGGACCACGTCACGGGCACCCGGACCCTTACCAGGCCGCAGGACGGGTTCTCACAAACCACACGGTTGTATAGGGGTGGGCAGAAAACTACGCTCCGTCAGCGTAGCAGATAAAGCCAGCCACTCCTGCACACCGGCCCGGTCCCTGCTTCTGATAGCAGCCAGGCCGGAGAGAGCCTCCCTGGGCCCCGGTGGACCCCTGTCTCCAGCACCTAGACCCTCGGCTGTCTTGCAGGACGGGGGTGGCTCACGCACCCCGGGGCCCGCCGGACGGTGCAAGAGCCCCGGGCCCGGTCCCAGCTTCAGAACCCTAGCCAGGCCGGGGAGAAACTCCCTGGGCCCCGGTGGACACCCTTCCCCAGCGCATGGACCCTCGGCTGGCTTGCAGGACGGGGGGCTCCCGCTCCCTGGGACACTGGGACGGAGCACAAGCCCCGGACCCGGGCCCAGCTTCCGAACCCCAGCCAGGCCAGGGAGAGCCTCCCCGGGCCCTGGTGGACACCCTGTCCCCAGCGCCCGGACCCTCGGCTGGCTTGCGGGACAGGGGGCTCCCGCACCCCGGGAACGGAGCTCCAGCACCGGGCCCGGGACCAGCTTCCGGACCCCCAGCCAGGCCGGGGAGAGCCTCCCCGGGCCCCGGTGCACACCCGTCCCCAGCGCCCGGACCCTCGGCTGGCTTGCGGGACAGGGGGCTCCCGTACCCCAGGATGGAGCTCCAGCACCGGGCCCAGCTTCCGGACCCCCAGCCAGGCCGGGGAGAGCCTCCCCGGGCCCCGGTGGACACCCGGTCCCAGCGCCCAGACCCTCGGCTGGCTTGCGGGACAGGGGGCTCCCGCACCCCGGGAACGGAGCTCCAGCACCGGGCCCAGCTCCCGGACCTCCAGCCAGGCCCAGGGAGAGACTCCCAGGGACCCGGTGGACACCCTGTCCCCAGCGCCCTGACCCTCGGCTGGCTTGCGGGACAGGGGGCTCCCGCACCCCGGGAACGGAGCCGCACCCTGGGACGGAGCTCCAGCACCGGGCCCAGCTTCCGAACCCCCAGCCAGGCCGGGGAGAGCCTCCCCGGGCCCCGGTGGACCCTCTCTTCCCTAGCGCCCGTACCCTCAGCTGGTTCGCAGGACGGGGGGGCTCCCGGGCTCTGGGACGGAGCCGCACCCTGGGACGGAGCTCCAACCCCGGGCCCAGCTTCCGGACCTCCAGCCAGGCCAGGGACAGCCTCCCCGGGCCCCCGGTGGACCCCCTGTCCCCAGCGACCGGACCCTCGGCTGGCTTGCGGGACAGGGGGCTCCCGCACCCCGGGAACGGAGCTCCAGCACCGGGCCCAGCTCCCGGACCTCCAGCCAGGCCCGGGGAAAGACTCCCAGGGACCCGGTGGACACCCTGTCCCCAGCGCCCGGACCCTCGGCTGGCTTGCGGGACAGGGGGCTCCCGCACCCCGGGAACGGAGCCGCACCCTGGGACGGAGCTCCAGCACCGGGCCCAGCTTCCGAACCCCCAGCCAGGCCGGGGAGAGCCTCCC
>NW_028188045.1:40000-45000 GCF_964204655.1 Triturus cristatus
CTGCCACGCGGCAGGACCCGGGACGGAGCCCGGGGTGGGGAGGCCGCCCTCCCCGGGGCCCCCAGGGGCCCGGCCGGAGCTCCGGGACCCAGACGAGCGAGGGGAGGCTCCCCGGCCCCAACGGAACCCCGTCCCGGGCCTTTGGCAGTGCCGCAGGCCGGGGGACTGGGCCCGGGGCCAAAGGCCTCAACCCGGGGCCCGGCCGGGCCCCTGGAACCAGCCGGGGCTCCGGGGACCGCAGGCGCAGGGGAAGCCTCCCGGGGCCCTCCGGACCCCTCCCCGGGCACCCTGCCACGCGGCAGGACCCGGGACGGAGACCGGGGTGGGGAGCCTGCCCTCCCCGGGGCCCCCAGGGGCCCGGCCGGAGCTCCTGAACCCAATGCAGCCACGGGAGGCACCCCGGCCGCAACGGAACCCCGTCCCGGGCCTTTGGCAGTGCCGCAGGCCGGGGGACGGCGCCCGGGGCCGGAGACCCCGACCCGGGGCCCGGCCGGGCCCCTGGACCCAGCCGGGGCTCCGAGGACCGCAGGTGCAGGGGAAGCCTCCCCGGGCCCTCCGGACCCTTCCCCGGGCACCCTGCCACGCGGCAGGACCCGGGACGGAGACCGGGGCGGGGAGGCCGCCCTCCCCGGGGCCCGGCCGGAGCTCCTGAACCCAATCCAGCCACGGGAGGCACCCCGGCCACAACGGAACCCCGTCCCGGGCCTTTGGCGGTGCCGCAGGCCGGGGGACGGCACCCGGGGCCGGAGACCCCGACCCGGGGCCCGGCCGGGCCCCTGGACCCATCCGGGGCTCCCGGGCCCACAGGCGCAGGGGAAGGCCCTCCGGCCACCCTGCCACACGGCAGGACCCAGTTGCCGGCTGAGGACCGAGAGGGGTCCCAGAGTACCCTGTCCCTAGTAATCCGGAGGAAGGCTACCCCCCGTTCTTGAAACCCGCACGCTCCGAGTGACGGAGGGGACCCTAGGGGCGAACGCACCCGGCCTCCTGGAGCCCCGGCTGGGATCCGAGAGGCAAATGGACCCTCATCGGGACTTCCAGGCCTGGCCCTGCCATCTGGTCGCCCCATTGGAAAGCATTGCGCGCGACCAGATGGCCGAGGGGAAAGGAGCCACCAGGTGGCCGGCAACTGAAAGGACTCCCGCCTGCCCACCCACCAGGGGCTCGGGGTGGGGACTCTGCTTCCCGGCTGGGCCTCAGGCACGGGGAGGACCACCGGAGCTCTCGGGGCCTGGGCGTACCCGGGGGAGGACTGCCCGGGACCCGTGGAGCCCGTCCCTGGGCACTTTGCCATGCCGCGGCCCGGAGGAGGGAAGCCCCGGGGACCTGGGAGGATGTTGCCCGGGCGTAGCCCATCTGGTCCCCGGCAATGAACCGCACAGCCCCAGCATGGGTGTTTCGGCATACCCTGCCCCTACTAATCCGGAGGAAGGATACCCTCCTTTCTTGTAACCCGCGCGCTGCGAGTGACGGAGGGGACCCTAGGCGCGGACGCGCCCGGCCTCCTGGAGCCCTGGCTGGGATCCGGGAGGCGAATGGACCCTCATCGGGACTTCCAGGCCGGCCCGGCCATCTGGTCGCCCCATTGGAAAGCATTGCGCGCGACCAGATGGCCGAGGGGAAAGGAGCGACCGGATGGCCGGCAACTGAAAGGGCTCCCGTCTGCCCGAGCCATAGCGGTAGGGCTCCCGCCTGCCCACCCTCACACCAAGGGCTCGGGGGGGGACTCTGCTTCCCGGGTTGGCCTCGGGCACGGGGAGGTCCACCGGAGCTCTCGGGGCCTGGGCGCCCGGGGGAGGACTGCCCGGGACCCGTGGAGCCCGTCCCTGGGCACTTTGCCATGCCGCGGCCCGGAGGAGGGAAGCCCCGGAGGCCTTGGAGGATGTTGCCCGGGCGTCGCCCATCTGGTCCCCGGCAATGAACCGCACAGCCCCAGCATGGGTGTTCCGGCATACCCTGCCCCTAATAATCCGGAGGAAGGATACCCCCCTTTCTTGTAACCCGCGCGCTGCAAGTGACGGAGGGGACCCTAGGCGCGGACGCGCCCGGCCTCCCGGAGCCCTGGCTGGGATCCGGGAGGCGAATGGACCCTCATCGGGACTTCCAGGCCGGCCCGGCCATCTGGTCGCCCCATTGGAAAGCATTGCGCGCGACCAGATGGCCGAGGGGAAAGGAGCGACCAGGTGGCCGGCAACTGAAAGGGCTCCCGTCTGCCCGAGCCATAGCGGTAGGGTTCCCGCCTGCCCACGCAGGGCTCCGTGGCTGCAGGGCTCTGGGCCTGCAGGGCTCCGGGGCTGCAGGGCTCCGGGGCTGCAGGGCTCCGGGGCTGCAGGGCTCTGGGCCTGCAGGGCTCCGGGGCTGCAGGGCTCCGGGGCTGCAGGGCTCTGGGGCTGCAGGGCTCCGGGGCTGCAGGGCTCCGGGGCTGCAGGGCTCCGGGGCTGCAGGGCTCTGGGCCTGCAGGGCTCCGGGGCTGCAGGGCTCCGGGCCTGCAGGGCTCCGGGGCTGCAGGGCCTTGGGCCTGCTAGGGTTCCGGGCCTGCAGGGCTCCAGGGCTCCGTGCTGAAGGGCTCCAGGGTCTGCAGGGCTTTGGGGCTGCAGGCCTCGGGGGACGCCCGGGAGACCCATGGAGCCCGTCCTGGGCACTTTGCCTCGCCGCGGGCTGGAGGAGGAAGCACCCGACGCCCCGGGGAAGTGTCGTCCGGGCTTGGCCCATCTGGTCCCCGCCTGAGAACCGCAATCCCCAGGAGGGGTGTCCCGGCATACCCTGCCCCTACTAATCCGGAGGAAGGCTACCCACCTTTCTTGTAACCCTCGCGCTCCGAGTGACGGAGGGGACCCTAGGCGCGGACGCGCCCGGCCTCCTGGAGCCCTGGCTGGGATCCGCGAGGCGAATGGACCCTCATCGGGACTTCCAGGCCGGCCCGGCCATCTGGTCGCCCCATTGGAAAGCATTGCGCGCGACCAGATGGCCGAGGGAAAGGTGCGACCAGATGGCCGGGACCGGAAGGACTCCCAGCTGCCCACACCGAGCCATAGCGGTAGGGCTCCCGACTGCCCTTGCAGGGCTCCGGGGCTCTGCACCAGGGTCCCTTGTCCCGGGCAGATGGACACTTGGCAGGCCGCAGGACGTGGGATCCCAGGCCCTGACCAAAAATCAGGAGGCCCGGGGCCGGTCCCTGCTTCTCAACACAGCCAGGCTGGGGAGGTCGGGGAGCCTGCCCAAGCACGAGGGACCCGTCCCGGGCACACAGTCCATGAGGTTGTGCGCTCGTTTTCCACAATTTTCTTCAGAATAGTGCGTAGTTGCGCTAGGCAAAGTCCGCCCAGCCCTACTCAGGATGTGCTCTCGTTTTCCACAAATTTTTTTAAAATTCTGCTACGCAAAGTCCGCCCAGCCCTAAGCAAACTCCTACTACGCAGTGGAAAGGACTTAGCCAGCCACCCACCCACCTGGCCCGGTCCCTGCTTCTGATCCCAGCCAGGTCTGGGGAGACTCCCTTCGCCCAATGGACCACGTCACGGGCACCCGGACCCTTACCAGGCCGCAGGACGGGTTCTCACAAACCACACGGTTGTATAGGGGTGGGCAGAAAACTACGCTCCGTCAGCGTAGCAGATAAAGCCAGCCACTCCTGCACACCGGCCCGGTCCCTGCTTCTGATAGCAGCCAGGCCGGAGAGAGCCTCCCTGGGCCCCGGTGGACCCCTGTCTCCAGCACCTAGACCCTCGGCTGTCTTGCAGGACGGGGGTGGCTCACGCACCCCGGGGCCCGCCGGACGGTGCAAGAGCCCCGGGCCCGGTCCCAGCTTCAGAACCCTAGCCAGGCCGGGGAGAAACTCCCTGGGCCCCGGTGGACACCCTTCCCCAGCGCATGGACCCTCGGCTGGCTTGCAGGACGGGGGGCTCCCGCTCCCTGGGACACTGGGACGGAGCACAAGCCCCGGACCCGGGCCCAGCTTCCGAACCCCAGCCAGGCCAGGGAGAGCCTCCCCGGGCCCTGGTGGACACCCTGTCCCCAGCGCCCGGACCCTCGGCTGGCTTGCGGGACAGGGGGCTCCCGCACCCCGGGAACGGAGCTCCAGCACCGGGCCCGGGACCAGCTTCCGGACCCCCAGCCAGGCCGGGGAGAGCCTCCCCGGGCCCCGGTGCACACCCGTCCCCAGCGCCCGGACCCTCGGCTGGCTTGCGGGACAGGGGGCTCCCGTACCCCAGGATGGAGCTCCAGCACCGGGCCCAGCTTCCGGACCCCCAGCCAGGCCGGGGAGAGCCTCCCCGGGCCCCGGTGGACACCCGGTCCCAGCGCCCAGACCCTCGGCTGGCTTGCGGGACAGGGGGCTCCCGCACCCCGGGAACGGAGCTCCAGCACCGGGCCCAGCTCCCGGACCTCCAGCCAGGCCCAGGGAGAGACTCCCAGGGACCCGGTGGACACCCTGTCCCCAGCGCCCTGACCCTCGGCTGGCTTGCGGGACAGGGGGCTCCCGCACCCCGGGAACGGAGCCGCACCCTGGGACGGAGCTCCAGCACCGGGCCCAGCTTCCGAACCCCCAGCCAGGCCGGGGAGAGCCTCCCCGGGCCCCGGTGGACCCTCTCTTCCCTAGCGCCCGTACCCTCAGCTGGTTCGCAGGACGGGGGGGCTCCCGGGCTCTGGGACGGAGCCGCACCCTGGGACGGAGCTCCAACCCCGGGCCCAGCTTCCGGACCTCCAGCCAGGCCAGGGACAGCCTCCCCGGGCCCCCGGTGGACCCCCTGTCCCCAGCGACCGGACCCTCGGCTGGCTTGCGGGACAGGGGGCTCCCGCACCCCGGGAACGGAGCTCCAGCACCGGGCCCAGCTCCCGGACCTCCAGCCAGGCCCGGGGAAAGACTCCCAGGGACCCGGTGGACACCCTGTCCCCAGCGCCCGGACCCTCGGCTGGCTTGCGGGACAGGGGGCTCCCGCACCCCGGGAACGGAGCCGCACCCTGGGACGGAGCTCCAGCACCGGGCCCAGCTTCCGAACCCC
>NW_028188045.1:55000-60000 GCF_964204655.1 Triturus cristatus
CCTCTGGACCCCTCCCCGGGCACCCTGCCACGCGGCAGGACCCGGGACGGAGCCCGGGGTGGGGAGGCCGCCCTCCCCGGGGCCCCCAGGGGCCCGGCCGGAGCTCCGGGACCCAGACGAGCGAGGGGAGGCTCCCCGGCCCCAACGGAACCCCGTCCCGGGCCTTTGGCAGTGCCGCAGGCCGGGGGACTGGGCCCGGGGCCAAAGGCCTCAACCCGGGGCCCGGCCGGGCCCCTGGAACCAGCCGGGGCTCCGGGGACCGCAGGCGCAGGGGAAGCCTCCCGGGGCCCTCCGGACCCCTCCCCGGGCACCCTGCCACGCGGCAGGACCCGGGACGGAGACCGGGGTGGGGAGCCTGCCCTCCCCGGGGCCCCCAGGGGCCCGGCCGGAGCTCCTGAACCCAATGCAGCCACGGGAGGCACCCCGGCCGCAACGGAACCCCGTCCCGGGCCTTTGGCAGTGCCGCAGGCCGGGGGACGGCGCCCGGGGCCGGAGACCCCGACCCGGGGCCCGGCCGGGCCCCTGGACCCAGCCGGGGCTCCGAGGACCGCAGGTGCAGGGGAAGCCTCCCCGGGCCCTCCGGACCCTTCCCCGGGCACCCTGCCACGCGGCAGGACCCGGGACGGAGACCGGGGCGGGGAGGCCGCCCTCCCCGGGGCCCGGCCGGAGCTCCTGAACCCAATCCAGCCACGGGAGGCACCCCGGCCACAACGGAACCCCGTCCCGGGCCTTTGGCGGTGCCGCAGGCCGGGGGACGGCACCCGGGGCCGGAGACCCCGACCCGGGGCCCGGCCGGGCCCCTGGACCCATCCGGGGCTCCCGGGCCCACAGGCGCAGGGGAAGGCCCTCCGGCCACCCTGCCACACGGCAGGACCCAGTTGCCGGCTGAGGACCGAGAGGGGTCCCAGAGTACCCTGTCCCTAGTAATCCGGAGGAAGGCTACCCCCCGTTCTTGAAACCCGCACGCTCCGAGTGACGGAGGGGACCCTAGGGGCGAACGCACCCGGCCTCCTGGAGCCCCGGCTGGGATCCGAGAGGCAAATGGACCCTCATCGGGACTTCCAGGCCTGGCCCTGCCATCTGGTCGCCCCATTGGAAAGCATTGCGCGCGACCAGATGGCCGAGGGGAAAGGAGCCACCAGGTGGCCGGCAACTGAAAGGACTCCCGCCTGCCCACCCACCAGGGGCTCGGGGTGGGGACTCTGCTTCCCGGCTGGGCCTCAGGCACGGGGAGGACCACCGGAGCTCTCGGGGCCTGGGCGTACCCGGGGGAGGACTGCCCGGGACCCGTGGAGCCCGTCCCTGGGCACTTTGCCATGCCGCGGCCCGGAGGAGGGAAGCCCCGGGGACCTGGGAGGATGTTGCCCGGGCGTAGCCCATCTGGTCCCCGGCAATGAACCGCACAGCCCCAGCATGGGTGTTTCGGCATACCCTGCCCCTACTAATCCGGAGGAAGGATACCCTCCTTTCTTGTAACCCGCGCGCTGCGAGTGACGGAGGGGACCCTAGGCGCGGACGCGCCCGGCCTCCTGGAGCCCTGGCTGGGATCCGGGAGGCGAATGGACCCTCATCGGGACTTCCAGGCCGGCCCGGCCATCTGGTCGCCCCATTGGAAAGCATTGCGCGCGACCAGATGGCCGAGGGGAAAGGAGCGACCGGATGGCCGGCAACTGAAAGGGCTCCCGTCTGCCCGAGCCATAGCGGTAGGGCTCCCGCCTGCCCACCCTCACACCAAGGGCTCGGGGGGGGACTCTGCTTCCCGGGTTGGCCTCGGGCACGGGGAGGTCCACCGGAGCTCTCGGGGCCTGGGCGCCCGGGGGAGGACTGCCCGGGACCCGTGGAGCCCGTCCCTGGGCACTTTGCCATGCCGCGGCCCGGAGGAGGGAAGCCCCGGAGGCCTTGGAGGATGTTGCCCGGGCGTCGCCCATCTGGTCCCCGGCAATGAACCGCACAGCCCCAGCATGGGTGTTCCGGCATACCCTGCCCCTAATAATCCGGAGGAAGGATACCCCCCTTTCTTGTAACCCGCGCGCTGCAAGTGACGGAGGGGACCCTAGGCGCGGACGCGCCCGGCCTCCCGGAGCCCTGGCTGGGATCCGGGAGGCGAATGGACCCTCATCGGGACTTCCAGGCCGGCCCGGCCATCTGGTCGCCCCATTGGAAAGCATTGCGCGCGACCAGATGGCCGAGGGGAAAGGAGCGACCAGGTGGCCGGCAACTGAAAGGGCTCCCGTCTGCCCGAGCCATAGCGGTAGGGTTCCCGCCTGCCCACGCAGGGCTCCGTGGCTGCAGGGCTCTGGGCCTGCAGGGCTCCGGGGCTGCAGGGCTCCGGGGCTGCAGGGCTCCGGGGCTGCAGGGCTCTGGGCCTGCAGGGCTCTGGGCCTGCAGGGCTCCGGGGCTGCAGGGCTCCGGGGCTGCAGGGCTCTGGGGCTGCAGGGCTCCGGGGCTGCAGGGCTCCGGGGCTGCAGGGCTCCGGGGCTGCAGGGCTCTGGGCCTGCAGGGCTCCGGGGCTGCAGGGCTCCGGGCCTGCAGGGCTCCGGGGCTGCAGGGCCTTGGGCCTGCTAGGGTTCCGGGCCTGCAGGGCTCCAGGGCTCCGTGCTGAAGGGCTCCAGGGTCTGCAGGGCTTTGGGGCTGCAGGCCTCGGGGGACGCCCGGGAGACCCATGGAGCCCGTCCTGGGCACTTTGCCTCGCCGCGGGCTGGAGGAGGAAGCACCCGACGCCCCGGGGAAGTGTCGTCCGGGCTTGGCCCATCTGGTCCCCGCCTGAGAACCGCAATCCCCAGGAGGGGTGTCCCGGCATACCCTGCCCCTACTAATCCGGAGGAAGGCTACCCACCTTTCTTGTAACCCTCGCGCTCCGAGTGACGGAGGGGACCCTAGGCGCGGACGCGCCCGGCCTCCTGGAGCCCTGGCTGGGATCCGCGAGGCGAATGGACCCTCATCGGGACTTCCAGGCCGGCCCGGCCATCTGGTCGCCCCATTGGAAAGCATTGCGCGCGACCAGATGGCCGAGGGAAAGGTGCGACCAGATGGCCGGGACCGGAAGGACTCCCAGCTGCCCACACCGAGCCATAGCGGTAGGGCTCCCGACTGCCCTTGCAGGGCTCCGGGGCTCTGCACCAGGGTCCCTTGTCCCGGGCAGATGGACACTTGGCAGGCCGCAGGACGTGGGATCCCAGGCCCTGACCAAAAATCAGGAGGCCCGGGGCCGGTCCCTGCTTCTCAACACAGCCAGGCTGGGGAGGTCGGGGAGCCTGCCCAAGCACGAGGGACCCGTCCCGGGCACACAGTCCATGAGGTTGTGCGCTCGTTTTCCACAATTTTCTTCAGAATAGTGCGTAGTTGCGCTAGGCAAAGTCCGCCCAGCCCTACTCAGGATGTGCTCTCGTTTTCCACAAATTTTTTTAAAATTCTGCTACGCAAAGTCCGCCCAGCCCTAAGCAAACTCCTACTACGCAGTGGAAAGGACTTAGCCAGCCACCCACCCACCTGGCCCGGTCCCTGCTTCTGATCCCAGCCAGGTCTGGGGAGACTCCCTTCGCCCAATGGACCACGTCACGGGCACCCGGACCCTTACCAGGCCGCAGGACGGGTTCTCACAAACCACACGGTTGTATAGGGGTGGGCAGAAAACTACGCTCCGTCAGCGTAGCAGATAAAGCCAGCCACTCCTGCACACCGGCCCGGTCCCTGCTTCTGATAGCAGCCAGGCCGGAGAGAGCCTCCCTGGGCCCCGGTGGACCCCTGTCTCCAGCACCTAGACCCTCGGCTGTCTTGCAGGACGGGGGTGGCTCACGCACCCCGGGGCCCGCCGGACGGTGCAAGAGCCCCGGGCCCGGTCCCAGCTTCAGAACCCTAGCCAGGCCGGGGAGAAACTCCCTGGGCCCCGGTGGACACCCTTCCCCAGCGCATGGACCCTCGGCTGGCTTGCAGGACGGGGGGCTCCCGCTCCCTGGGACACTGGGACGGAGCACAAGCCCCGGACCCGGGCCCAGCTTCCGAACCCCAGCCAGGCCAGGGAGAGCCTCCCCGGGCCCTGGTGGACACCCTGTCCCCAGCGCCCGGACCCTCGGCTGGCTTGCGGGACAGGGGGCTCCCGCACCCCGGGAACGGAGCTCCAGCACCGGGCCCGGGACCAGCTTCCGGACCCCCAGCCAGGCCGGGGAGAGCCTCCCCGGGCCCCGGTGCACACCCGTCCCCAGCGCCCGGACCCTCGGCTGGCTTGCGGGACAGGGGGCTCCCGTACCCCAGGATGGAGCTCCAGCACCGGGCCCAGCTTCCGGACCCCCAGCCAGGCCGGGGAGAGCCTCCCCGGGCCCCGGTGGACACCCGGTCCCAGCGCCCAGACCCTCGGCTGGCTTGCGGGACAGGGGGCTCCCGCACCCCGGGAACGGAGCTCCAGCACCGGGCCCAGCTCCCGGACCTCCAGCCAGGCCCAGGGAGAGACTCCCAGGGACCCGGTGGACACCCTGTCCCCAGCGCCCTGACCCTCGGCTGGCTTGCGGGACAGGGGGCTCCCGCACCCCGGGAACGGAGCCGCACCCTGGGACGGAGCTCCAGCACCGGGCCCAGCTTCCGAACCCCCAGCCAGGCCGGGGAGAGCCTCCCCGGGCCCCGGTGGACCCTCTCTTCCCTAGCGCCCGTACCCTCAGCTGGTTCGCAGGACGGGGGGGCTCCCGGGCTCTGGGACGGAGCCGCACCCTGGGACGGAGCTCCAACCCCGGGCCCAGCTTCCGGACCTCCAGCCAGGCCAGGGACAGCCTCCCCGGGCCCCCGGTGGACCCCCTGTCCCCAGCGACCGGACCCTCGGCTGGCTTGCGGGACAGGGGGCTCCCGCACCCCGGGAACGGAGCTCCAGCACCGGGCCCAGCTCCCGGACCTCCAGCCAGGCCCGGGGAAAGACTCCCAGGGACCCGGTGGACACCCTGTCCCCAGCGCCCGGACCCTCGGCTGGCTTGCGGGACAGGGGGCTCCCGCACCCCGGGAACGGAGCCGCACCC
>NW_028188045.1:70000-75000 GCF_964204655.1 Triturus cristatus
GGCTCCGGGGACCGCAGGCGCAGGGGAAGCCTCCCCGGGCCCTCTGGACCCCTCCCCGGGCACCCTGCCACGCGGCAGGACCCGGGACGGAGCCCGGGGTGGGGAGGCCGCCCTCCCCGGGGCCCCCAGGGGCCCGGCCGGAGCTCCGGGACCCAGACGAGCGAGGGGAGGCTCCCCGGCCCCAACGGAACCCCGTCCCGGGCCTTTGGCAGTGCCGCAGGCCGGGGGACTGGGCCCGGGGCCAAAGGCCTCAACCCGGGGCCCGGCCGGGCCCCTGGAACCAGCCGGGGCTCCGGGGACCGCAGGCGCAGGGGAAGCCTCCCGGGGCCCTCCGGACCCCTCCCCGGGCACCCTGCCACGCGGCAGGACCCGGGACGGAGACCGGGGTGGGGAGCCTGCCCTCCCCGGGGCCCCCAGGGGCCCGGCCGGAGCTCCTGAACCCAATGCAGCCACGGGAGGCACCCCGGCCGCAACGGAACCCCGTCCCGGGCCTTTGGCAGTGCCGCAGGCCGGGGGACGGCGCCCGGGGCCGGAGACCCCGACCCGGGGCCCGGCCGGGCCCCTGGACCCAGCCGGGGCTCCGAGGACCGCAGGTGCAGGGGAAGCCTCCCCGGGCCCTCCGGACCCTTCCCCGGGCACCCTGCCACGCGGCAGGACCCGGGACGGAGACCGGGGCGGGGAGGCCGCCCTCCCCGGGGCCCGGCCGGAGCTCCTGAACCCAATCCAGCCACGGGAGGCACCCCGGCCACAACGGAACCCCGTCCCGGGCCTTTGGCGGTGCCGCAGGCCGGGGGACGGCACCCGGGGCCGGAGACCCCGACCCGGGGCCCGGCCGGGCCCCTGGACCCATCCGGGGCTCCCGGGCCCACAGGCGCAGGGGAAGGCCCTCCGGCCACCCTGCCACACGGCAGGACCCAGTTGCCGGCTGAGGACCGAGAGGGGTCCCAGAGTACCCTGTCCCTAGTAATCCGGAGGAAGGCTACCCCCCGTTCTTGAAACCCGCACGCTCCGAGTGACGGAGGGGACCCTAGGGGCGAACGCACCCGGCCTCCTGGAGCCCCGGCTGGGATCCGAGAGGCAAATGGACCCTCATCGGGACTTCCAGGCCTGGCCCTGCCATCTGGTCGCCCCATTGGAAAGCATTGCGCGCGACCAGATGGCCGAGGGGAAAGGAGCCACCAGGTGGCCGGCAACTGAAAGGACTCCCGCCTGCCCACCCACCAGGGGCTCGGGGTGGGGACTCTGCTTCCCGGCTGGGCCTCAGGCACGGGGAGGACCACCGGAGCTCTCGGGGCCTGGGCGTACCCGGGGGAGGACTGCCCGGGACCCGTGGAGCCCGTCCCTGGGCACTTTGCCATGCCGCGGCCCGGAGGAGGGAAGCCCCGGGGACCTGGGAGGATGTTGCCCGGGCGTAGCCCATCTGGTCCCCGGCAATGAACCGCACAGCCCCAGCATGGGTGTTTCGGCATACCCTGCCCCTACTAATCCGGAGGAAGGATACCCTCCTTTCTTGTAACCCGCGCGCTGCGAGTGACGGAGGGGACCCTAGGCGCGGACGCGCCCGGCCTCCTGGAGCCCTGGCTGGGATCCGGGAGGCGAATGGACCCTCATCGGGACTTCCAGGCCGGCCCGGCCATCTGGTCGCCCCATTGGAAAGCATTGCGCGCGACCAGATGGCCGAGGGGAAAGGAGCGACCGGATGGCCGGCAACTGAAAGGGCTCCCGTCTGCCCGAGCCATAGCGGTAGGGCTCCCGCCTGCCCACCCTCACACCAAGGGCTCGGGGGGGGACTCTGCTTCCCGGGTTGGCCTCGGGCACGGGGAGGTCCACCGGAGCTCTCGGGGCCTGGGCGCCCGGGGGAGGACTGCCCGGGACCCGTGGAGCCCGTCCCTGGGCACTTTGCCATGCCGCGGCCCGGAGGAGGGAAGCCCCGGAGGCCTTGGAGGATGTTGCCCGGGCGTCGCCCATCTGGTCCCCGGCAATGAACCGCACAGCCCCAGCATGGGTGTTCCGGCATACCCTGCCCCTAATAATCCGGAGGAAGGATACCCCCCTTTCTTGTAACCCGCGCGCTGCAAGTGACGGAGGGGACCCTAGGCGCGGACGCGCCCGGCCTCCCGGAGCCCTGGCTGGGATCCGGGAGGCGAATGGACCCTCATCGGGACTTCCAGGCCGGCCCGGCCATCTGGTCGCCCCATTGGAAAGCATTGCGCGCGACCAGATGGCCGAGGGGAAAGGAGCGACCAGGTGGCCGGCAACTGAAAGGGCTCCCGTCTGCCCGAGCCATAGCGGTAGGGTTCCCGCCTGCCCACGCAGGGCTCCGTGGCTGCAGGGCTCTGGGCCTGCAGGGCTCCGGGGCTGCAGGGCTCCGGGGCTGCAGGGCTCCGGGGCTGCAGGGCTCTGGGCCTGCAGGGCTCCGGGGCTGCAGGGCTCCGGGGCTGCAGGGCTCTGGGGCTGCAGGGCTCCGGGGCTGCAGGGCTCCGGGGCTGCAGGGCTCCGGGGCTGCAGGGCTCTGGGCCTGCAGGGCTCCGGGGCTGCAGGGCTCCGGGCCTGCAGGGCTCCGGGGCTGCAGGGCCTTGGGCCTGCTAGGGTTCCGGGCCTGCAGGGCTCCAGGGCTCCGTGCTGAAGGGCTCCAGGGTCTGCAGGGCTTTGGGGCTGCAGGCCTCGGGGGACGCCCGGGAGACCCATGGAGCCCGTCCTGGGCACTTTGCCTCGCCGCGGGCTGGAGGAGGAAGCACCCGACGCCCCGGGGAAGTGTCGTCCGGGCTTGGCCCATCTCGGGCTTGGCCCATCTGGTCCCCGCCTGAGAACCGCAATCCCCAGGAGGGGTGTCCCGGCATACCCTGCCCCTACTAATCCGGAGGCTTGTAACCCTCGCGCTCCGAGTGACGGAGGGGACCCTAGGCGCGGACGCGCCCGGCCTCCTGGAGCCCTGGCTGGGATCCGCGAGGCGAATGGACCCTCATCGGGACTTCCAGGCCGGCCCGGCCATCTGGTCGCCCCATTGGAAAGCATTGCGCGCGACCAGATGGCCGAGGGAAAGGTGCGACCAGATGGCCGGGACCGGAAGGACTCCCAGCTGCCCACACCGAGCCATAGCGGTAGGGCTCCCGACTGCCCTTGCAGGGCTCCGGGGCTCTGCACCAGGGTCCCTTGTCCCGGGCAGATGGACACTTGGCAGGCCGCAGGACGTGGGATCCCAGGCCCTGACCAAAAATCAGGAGGCCCGGGGCCGGTCCCTGCTTCTCAACACAGCCAGGCTGGGGAGGTCGGGGAGCCTGCCCAAGCACGAGGGACCCGTCCCGGGCACACAGTCCATGAGGTTGTGCGCTCGTTTTCCACAATTTTCTTCAGAATAGTGCGTAGTTGCGCTAGGCAAAGTCCGCCCAGCCCTACTCAGGATGTGCTCTCGTTTTCCACAAATTTTTTTAAAATTCTGCTACGCAAAGTCCGCCCAGCCCTAAGCAAACTCCTACTACGCAGTGGAAAGGACTTAGCCAGCCACCCACCCACCTGGCCCGGTCCCTGCTTCTGATCCCAGCCAGGTCTGGGGAGACTCCCTTCGCCCAATGGACCACGTCACGGGCACCCGGACCCTTACCAGGCCGCAGGACGGGTTCTCACAAACCACACGGTTGTATAGGGGTGGGCAGAAAACTACGCTCCGTCAGCGTAGCAGATAAAGCCAGCCACTCCTGCACACCGGCCCGGTCCCTGCTTCTGATAGCAGCCAGGCCGGAGAGAGCCTCCCTGGGCCCCGGTGGACCCCTGTCTCCAGCACCTAGACCCTCGGCTGTCTTGCAGGACGGGGGTGGCTCACGCACCCCGGGGCCCGCCGGACGGTGCAAGAGCCCCGGGCCCGGTCCCAGCTTCAGAACCCTAGCCAGGCCGGGGAGAAACTCCCTGGGCCCCGGTGGACACCCTTCCCCAGCGCATGGACCCTCGGCTGGCTTGCAGGACGGGGGGCTCCCGCTCCCTGGGACACTGGGACGGAGCACAAGCCCCGGACCCGGGCCCAGCTTCCGAACCCCAGCCAGGCCAGGGAGAGCCTCCCCGGGCCCTGGTGGACACCCTGTCCCCAGCGCCCGGACCCTCGGCTGGCTTGCGGGACAGGGGGCTCCCGCACCCCGGGAACGGAGCTCCAGCACCGGGCCCGGGACCAGCTTCCGGACCCCCAGCCAGGCCGGGGAGAGCCTCCCCGGGCCCCGGTGCACACCCGTCCCCAGCGCCCGGACCCTCGGCTGGCTTGCGGGACAGGGGGCTCCCGTACCCCAGGATGGAGCTCCAGCACCGGGCCCAGCTTCCGGACCCCCAGCCAGGCCGGGGAGAGCCTCCCCGGGCCCCGGTGGACACCCGGTCCCAGCGCCCAGACCCTCGGCTGGCTTGCGGGACAGGGGGCTCCCGCACCCCGGGAACGGAGCTCCAGCACCGGGCCCAGCTCCCGGACCTCCAGCCAGGCCCAGGGAGAGACTCCCAGGGACCCGGTGGACACCCTGTCCCCAGCGCCCTGACCCTCGGCTGGCTTGCGGGACAGGGGGCTCCCGCACCCCGGGAACGGAGCCGCACCCTGGGACGGAGCTCCAGCACCGGGCCCAGCTTCCGAACCCCCAGCCAGGCCGGGGAGAGCCTCCCCGGGCCCCGGTGGACCCTCTCTTCCCTAGCGCCCGTACCCTCAGCTGGTTCGCAGGACGGGGGGGCTCCCGGGCTCTGGGACGGAGCCGCACCCTGGGACGGAGCTCCAACCCCGGGCCCAGCTTCCGGACCTCCAGCCAGGCCAGGGACAGCCTCCCCGGGCCCCCGGTGGACCCCCTGTCCCCAGCGACCGGACCCTCGGCTGGCTTGCGGGACAGGGGGCTCCCGCACCCCGGGAACGGAGCTCCAGCACCGGGCCCAGCTCCCGGACCTCCAGCCAGGCCCGGGGAAAGACTCCCAGGGACCCGGTGGACACCCTGTCCCCAGCGCCCGGACCCTCGGCTGGCTTGCGGGACAGGGGGCTCCCG
>NW_028188045.1:85000-90000 GCF_964204655.1 Triturus cristatus
GGCCGGGCCCCTGGACCCAGCCGGGGCTCCGGGGACCGCAGGCGCAGGGGAAGCCTCCCCGGGCCCTCTGGACCCCTCCCCGGGCACCCTGCCACGCGGCAGGACCCGGGACGGAGCCCGGGGTGGGGAGGCCGCCCTCCCCGGGGCCCCCAGGGGCCCGGCCGGAGCTCCGGGACCCAGACGAGCGAGGGGAGGCTCCCCGGCCCCAACGGAACCCCGTCCCGGGCCTTTGGCAGTGCCGCAGGCCGGGGGACTGGGCCCGGGGCCAAAGGCCTCAACCCGGGGCCCGGCCGGGCCCCTGGAACCAGCCGGGGCTCCGGGGACCGCAGGCGCAGGGGAAGCCTCCCGGGGCCCTCCGGACCCCTCCCCGGGCACCCTGCCACGCGGCAGGACCCGGGACGGAGACCGGGGTGGGGAGCCTGCCCTCCCCGGGGCCCCCAGGGGCCCGGCCGGAGCTCCTGAACCCAATGCAGCCACGGGAGGCACCCCGGCCGCAACGGAACCCCGTCCCGGGCCTTTGGCAGTGCCGCAGGCCGGGGGACGGCGCCCGGGGCCGGAGACCCCGACCCGGGGCCCGGCCGGGCCCCTGGACCCAGCCGGGGCTCCGAGGACCGCAGGTGCAGGGGAAGCCTCCCCGGGCCCTCCGGACCCTTCCCCGGGCACCCTGCCACGCGGCAGGACCCGGGACGGAGACCGGGGCGGGGAGGCCGCCCTCCCCGGGGCCCGGCCGGAGCTCCTGAACCCAATCCAGCCACGGGAGGCACCCCGGCCACAACGGAACCCCGTCCCGGGCCTTTGGCGGTGCCGCAGGCCGGGGGACGGCACCCGGGGCCGGAGACCCCGACCCGGGGCCCGGCCGGGCCCCTGGACCCATCCGGGGCTCCCGGGCCCACAGGCGCAGGGGAAGGCCCTCCGGCCACCCTGCCACACGGCAGGACCCAGTTGCCGGCTGAGGACCGAGAGGGGTCCCAGAGTACCCTGTCCCTAGTAATCCGGAGGAAGGCTACCCCCCGTTCTTGAAACCCGCACGCTCCGAGTGACGGAGGGGACCCTAGGGGCGAACGCACCCGGCCTCCTGGAGCCCCGGCTGGGATCCGAGAGGCAAATGGACCCTCATCGGGACTTCCAGGCCTGGCCCTGCCATCTGGTCGCCCCATTGGAAAGCATTGCGCGCGACCAGATGGCCGAGGGGAAAGGAGCCACCAGGTGGCCGGCAACTGAAAGGACTCCCGCCTGCCCACCCACCAGGGGCTCGGGGTGGGGACTCTGCTTCCCGGCTGGGCCTCAGGCACGGGGAGGACCACCGGAGCTCTCGGGGCCTGGGCGTACCCGGGGGAGGACTGCCCGGGACCCGTGGAGCCCGTCCCTGGGCACTTTGCCATGCCGCGGCCCGGAGGAGGGAAGCCCCGGGGACCTGGGAGGATGTTGCCCGGGCGTAGCCCATCTGGTCCCCGGCAATGAACCGCACAGCCCCAGCATGGGTGTTTCGGCATACCCTGCCCCTACTAATCCGGAGGAAGGATACCCTCCTTTCTTGTAACCCGCGCGCTGCGAGTGACGGAGGGGACCCTAGGCGCGGACGCGCCCGGCCTCCTGGAGCCCTGGCTGGGATCCGGGAGGCGAATGGACCCTCATCGGGACTTCCAGGCCGGCCCGGCCATCTGGTCGCCCCATTGGAAAGCATTGCGCGCGACCAGATGGCCGAGGGGAAAGGAGCGACCGGATGGCCGGCAACTGAAAGGGCTCCCGTCTGCCCGAGCCATAGCGGTAGGGCTCCCGCCTGCCCACCCTCACACCAAGGGCTCGGGGGGGGACTCTGCTTCCCGGGTTGGCCTCGGGCACGGGGAGGTCCACCGGAGCTCTCGGGGCCTGGGCGCCCGGGGGAGGACTGCCCGGGACCCGTGGAGCCCGTCCCTGGGCACTTTGCCATGCCGCGGCCCGGAGGAGGGAAGCCCCGGAGGCCTTGGAGGATGTTGCCCGGGCGTCGCCCATCTGGTCCCCGGCAATGAACCGCACAGCCCCAGCATGGGTGTTCCGGCATACCCTGCCCCTAATAATCCGGAGGAAGGATACCCCCCTTTCTTGTAACCCGCGCGCTGCAAGTGACGGAGGGGACCCTAGGCGCGGACGCGCCCGGCCTCCCGGAGCCCTGGCTGGGATCCGGGAGGCGAATGGACCCTCATCGGGACTTCCAGGCCGGCCCGGCCATCTGGTCGCCCCATTGGAAAGCATTGCGCGCGACCAGATGGCCGAGGGGAAAGGAGCGACCAGGTGGCCGGCAACTGAAAGGGCTCCCGTCTGCCCGAGCCATAGCGGTAGGGTTCCCGCCTGCCCACGCAGGGCTCCGTGGCTGCAGGGCTCTGGGCCTGCAGGGCTCCGGGGCTGCAGGGCTCCGGGGCTGCAGGGCTCCGGGGCTGCAGGGCTCTGGGCCTGCAGGGCTCCGGGGCTGCAGGGCTCCGGGGCTGCAGGGCTCTGGGGCTGCAGGGCTCCGGGGCTGCAGGGCTCCGGGGCTGCAGGGCTCCGGGGCTGCAGGGCTCTGGGCCTGCAGGGCTCCGGGGCTGCAGGGCTCCGGGCCTGCAGGGCTCCGGGGCTGCAGGGCCTTGGGCCTGCTAGGGTTCCGGGCCTGCAGGGCTCCAGGGCTCCGTGCTGAAGGGCTCCAGGGTCTGCAGGGCTTTGGGGCTGCAGGCCTCGGGGGACGCCCGGGAGACCCATGGAGCCCGTCCTGGGCACTTTGCCTCGCCGCGGGCTGGAGGAGGAAGCACCCGACGCCCCGGGGAAGTGTCGTCCGGGCTTGGCCCATCTGGTCCCCGCCTGAGAACCGCAATCCCCAGGAGGGGTGTCCCGGCATACCCTGCCCCTACTAATCCGGAGGAAGGCTACCCACCTTTCTTGTAACCCTCGCGCTCCGAGTGACGGAGGGGACCCTAGGCGCGGACGCGCCCGGCCTCCTGGAGCCCTGGCTGGGATCCGCGAGGCGAATGGACCCTCATCGGGACTTCCAGGCCGGCCCGGCCATCTGGTCGCCCCATTGGAAAGCATTGCGCGCGACCAGATGGCCGAGGGAAAGGTGCGACCAGATGGCCGGGACCGGAAGGACTCCCAGCTGCCCACACCGAGCCATAGCGGTAGGGCTCCCGACTGCCCTTGCAGGGCTCCGGGGCTCTGCACCAGGGTCCCTTGTCCCGGGCAGATGGACACTTGGCAGGCCGCAGGACGTGGGATCCCAGGCCCTGACCAAAAATCAGGAGGCCCGGGGCCGGTCCCTGCTTCTCAACACAGCCAGGCTGGGGAGGTCGGGGAGCCTGCCCAAGCACGAGGGACCCGTCCCGGGCACACAGTCCATGAGGTTGTGCGCTCGTTTTCCACAATTTTCTTCAGAATAGTGCGTAGTTGCGCTAGGCAAAGTCCGCCCAGCCCTACTCAGGATGTGCTCTCGTTTTCCACAAATTTTTTTAAAATTCTGCTACGCAAAGTCCGCCCAGCCCTAAGCAAACTCCTACTACGCAGTGGAAAGGACTTAGCCAGCCACCCACCCACCTGGCCCGGTCCCTGCTTCTGATCCCAGCCAGGTCTGGGGAGACTCCCTTCGCCCAATGGACCACGTCACGGGCACCCGGACCCTTACCAGGCCGCAGGACGGGTTCTCACAAACCACACGGTTGTATAGGGGTGGGCAGAAAACTACGCTCCGTCAGCGTAGCAGATAAAGCCAGCCACTCCTGCACACCGGCCCGGTCCCTGCTTCTGATAGCAGCCAGGCCGGAGAGAGCCTCCCTGGGCCCCGGTGGACCCCTGTCTCCAGCACCTAGACCCTCGGCTGTCTTGCAGGACGGGGGTGGCTCACGCACCCCGGGGCCCGCCGGACGGTGCAAGAGCCCCGGGCCCGGTCCCAGCTTCAGAACCCTAGCCAGGCCGGGGAGAAACTCCCTGGGCCCCGGTGGACACCCTTCCCCAGCGCATGGACCCTCGGCTGGCTTGCAGGACGGGGGGCTCCCGCTCCCTGGGACACTGGGACGGAGCACAAGCCCCGGACCCGGGCCCAGCTTCCGAACCCCAGCCAGGCCAGGGAGAGCCTCCCCGGGCCCTGGTGGACACCCTGTCCCCAGCGCCCGGACCCTCGGCTGGCTTGCGGGACAGGGGGCTCCCGCACCCCGGGAACGGAGCTCCAGCACCGGGCCCGGGACCAGCTTCCGGACCCCCAGCCAGGCCGGGGAGAGCCTCCCCGGGCCCCGGTGCACACCCGTCCCCAGCGCCCGGACCCTCGGCTGGCTTGCGGGACAGGGGGCTCCCGTACCCCAGGATGGAGCTCCAGCACCGGGCCCAGCTTCCGGACCCCCAGCCAGGCCGGGGAGAGCCTCCCCGGGCCCCGGTGGACACCCGGTCCCAGCGCCCAGACCCTCGGCTGGCTTGCGGGACAGGGGGCTCCCGCACCCCGGGAACGGAGCTCCAGCACCGGGCCCAGCTCCCGGACCTCCAGCCAGGCCCAGGGAGAGACTCCCAGGGACCCGGTGGACACCCTGTCCCCAGCGCCCTGACCCTCGGCTGGCTTGCGGGACAGGGGGCTCCCGCACCCCGGGAACGGAGCCGCACCCTGGGACGGAGCTCCAGCACCGGGCCCAGCTTCCGAACCCCCAGCCAGGCCGGGGAGAGCCTCCCCGGGCCCCGGTGGACCCTCTCTTCCCTAGCGCCCGTACCCTCAGCTGGTTCGCAGGACGGGGGGGCTCCCGGGCTCTGGGACGGAGCCGCACCCTGGGACGGAGCTCCAACCCCGGGCCCAGCTTCCGGACCTCCAGCCAGGCCAGGGACAGCCTCCCCGGGCCCCCGGTGGACCCCCTGTCCCCAGCGACCGGACCCTCGGCTGGCTTGCGGGACAGGGGGCTCCCGCACCCCGGGAACGGAGCTCCAGCACCGGGCCCAGCTCCCGGACCTCCAGCCAGGCCCGGGGAAAGACTCCCAGGGACCCGGTGGACACCCTGTCCCCAGCGCCCGGACCCTCGGCT
>NW_028188045.1:100000-105000 GCF_964204655.1 Triturus cristatus
GGGGACGGGGCCCGGGGCCGGAGACCCCGACCCGGGGCCCGGCCGGGCCCCTGGACCCAGCCGGGGCTCCGGGGACCGCAGGCGCAGGGGAAGCCTCCCCGGGCCCTCTGGACCCCTCCCCGGGCACCCTGCCACGCGGCAGGACCCGGGACGGAGCCCGGGGTGGGGAGGCCGCCCTCCCCGGGGCCCCCAGGGGCCCGGCCGGAGCTCCGGGACCCAGACGAGCGAGGGGAGGCTCCCCGGCCCCAACGGAACCCCGTCCCGGGCCTTTGGCAGTGCCGCAGGCCGGGGGACTGGGCCCGGGGCCAAAGGCCTCAACCCGGGGCCCGGCCGGGCCCCTGGAACCAGCCGGGGCTCCGGGGACCGCAGGCGCAGGGGAAGCCTCCCGGGGCCCTCCGGACCCCTCCCCGGGCACCCTGCCACGCGGCAGGACCCGGGACGGAGACCGGGGTGGGGAGCCTGCCCTCCCCGGGGCCCCCAGGGGCCCGGCCGGAGCTCCTGAACCCAATGCAGCCACGGGAGGCACCCCGGCCGCAACGGAACCCCGTCCCGGGCCTTTGGCAGTGCCGCAGGCCGGGGGACGGCGCCCGGGGCCGGAGACCCCGACCCGGGGCCCGGCCGGGCCCCTGGACCCAGCCGGGGCTCCGAGGACCGCAGGTGCAGGGGAAGCCTCCCCGGGCCCTCCGGACCCTTCCCCGGGCACCCTGCCACGCGGCAGGACCCGGGACGGAGACCGGGGCGGGGAGGCCGCCCTCCCCGGGGCCCGGCCGGAGCTCCTGAACCCAATCCAGCCACGGGAGGCACCCCGGCCACAACGGAACCCCGTCCCGGGCCTTTGGCGGTGCCGCAGGCCGGGGGACGGCACCCGGGGCCGGAGACCCCGACCCGGGGCCCGGCCGGGCCCCTGGACCCATCCGGGGCTCCCGGGCCCACAGGCGCAGGGGAAGGCCCTCCGGCCACCCTGCCACACGGCAGGACCCAGTTGCCGGCTGAGGACCGAGAGGGGTCCCAGAGTACCCTGTCCCTAGTAATCCGGAGGAAGGCTACCCCCCGTTCTTGAAACCCGCACGCTCCGAGTGACGGAGGGGACCCTAGGGGCGAACGCACCCGGCCTCCTGGAGCCCCGGCTGGGATCCGAGAGGCAAATGGACCCTCATCGGGACTTCCAGGCCTGGCCCTGCCATCTGGTCGCCCCATTGGAAAGCATTGCGCGCGACCAGATGGCCGAGGGGAAAGGAGCCACCAGGTGGCCGGCAACTGAAAGGACTCCCGCCTGCCCACCCACCAGGGGCTCGGGGTGGGGACTCTGCTTCCCGGCTGGGCCTCAGGCACGGGGAGGACCACCGGAGCTCTCGGGGCCTGGGCGTACCCGGGGGAGGACTGCCCGGGACCCGTGGAGCCCGTCCCTGGGCACTTTGCCATGCCGCGGCCCGGAGGAGGGAAGCCCCGGGGACCTGGGAGGATGTTGCCCGGGCGTAGCCCATCTGGTCCCCGGCAATGAACCGCACAGCCCCAGCATGGGTGTTTCGGCATACCCTGCCCCTACTAATCCGGAGGAAGGATACCCTCCTTTCTTGTAACCCGCGCGCTGCGAGTGACGGAGGGGACCCTAGGCGCGGACGCGCCCGGCCTCCTGGAGCCCTGGCTGGGATCCGGGAGGCGAATGGACCCTCATCGGGACTTCCAGGCCGGCCCGGCCATCTGGTCGCCCCATTGGAAAGCATTGCGCGCGACCAGATGGCCGAGGGGAAAGGAGCGACCGGATGGCCGGCAACTGAAAGGGCTCCCGTCTGCCCGAGCCATAGCGGTAGGGCTCCCGCCTGCCCACCCTCACACCAAGGGCTCGGGGGGGGACTCTGCTTCCCGGGTTGGCCTCGGGCACGGGGAGGTCCACCGGAGCTCTCGGGGCCTGGGCGCCCGGGGGAGGACTGCCCGGGACCCGTGGAGCCCGTCCCTGGGCACTTTGCCATGCCGCGGCCCGGAGGAGGGAAGCCCCGGAGGCCTTGGAGGATGTTGCCCGGGCGTCGCCCATCTGGTCCCCGGCAATGAACCGCACAGCCCCAGCATGGGTGTTCCGGCATACCCTGCCCCTAATAATCCGGAGGAAGGATACCCCCCTTTCTTGTAACCCGCGCGCTGCAAGTGACGGAGGGGACCCTAGGCGCGGACGCGCCCGGCCTCCCGGAGCCCTGGCTGGGATCCGGGAGGCGAATGGACCCTCATCGGGACTTCCAGGCCGGCCCGGCCATCTGGTCGCCCCATTGGAAAGCATTGCGCGCGACCAGATGGCCGAGGGGAAAGGAGCGACCAGGTGGCCGGCAACTGAAAGGGCTCCCGTCTGCCCGAGCCATAGCGGTAGGGTTCCCGCCTGCCCACGCAGGGCTCCGTGGCTGCAGGGCTCTGGGCCTGCAGGGCTCCGGGGCTGCAGGGCTCCGGGGCTGCAGGGCTCCGGGGCTGCAGGGCTCTGGGCCTGCAGGGCTCCGGGGCTGCAGGGCTCCGGGGCTGCAGGGCTCTGGGGCTGCAGGGCTCCGGGGCTGCAGGGCTCCGGGGCTGCAGGGCTCCGGGGCTGCAGGGCTCTGGGCCTGCAGGGCTCCGGGGCTGCAGGGCTCCGGGCCTGCAGGGCTCCGGGGCTGCAGGGCCTTGGGCCTGCTAGGGTTCCGGGCCTGCAGGGCTCCAGGGCTCCGTGCTGAAGGGCTCCAGGGTCTGCAGGGCTTTGGGGCTGCAGGCCTCGGGGGACGCCCGGGAGACCCATGGAGCCCGTCCTGGGCACTTTGCCTCGCCGCGGGCTGGAGGAGGAAGCACCCGACGCCCCGGGGAAGTGTCGTCCGGGCTTGGCCCATCTGGTCCCCGCCTGAGAACCGCAATCCCCAGGAGGGGTGTCCCGGCATACCCTGCCCCTACTAATCCGGAGGAAGGCTACCCACCTTTCTTGTAACCCTCGCGCTCCGAGTGACGGAGGGGACCCTAGGCGCGGACGCGCCCGGCCTCCTGGAGCCCTGGCTGGGATCCGCGAGGCGAATGGACCCTCATCGGGACTTCCAGGCCGGCCCGGCCATCTGGTCGCCCCATTGGAAAGCATTGCGCGCGACCAGATGGCCGAGGGAAAGGTGCGACCAGATGGCCGGGACCGGAAGGACTCCCAGCTGCCCACACCGAGCCATAGCGGTAGGGCTCCCGACTGCCCTTGCAGGGCTCCGGGGCTCTGCACCAGGGTCCCTTGTCCCGGGCAGATGGACACTTGGCAGGCCGCAGGACGTGGGATCCCAGGCCCTGACCAAAAATCAGGAGGCCCGGGGCCGGTCCCTGCTTCTCAACACAGCCAGGCTGGGGAGGTCGGGGAGCCTGCCCAAGCACGAGGGACCCGTCCCGGGCACACAGTCCATGAGGTTGTGCGCTCGTTTTCCACAATTTTCTTCAGAATAGTGCGTAGTTGCGCTAGGCAAAGTCCGCCCAGCCCTACTCAGGATGTGCTCTCGTTTTCCACAAATTTTTTTAAAATTCTGCTACGCAAAGTCCGCCCAGCCCTAAGCAAACTCCTACTACGCAGTGGAAAGGACTTAGCCAGCCACCCACCCACCTGGCCCGGTCCCTGCTTCTGATCCCAGCCAGGTCTGGGGAGACTCCCTTCGCCCAATGGACCACGTCACGGGCACCCGGACCCTTACCAGGCCGCAGGACGGGTTCTCACAAACCACACGGTTGTATAGGGGTGGGCAGAAAACTACGCTCCGTCAGCGTAGCAGATAAAGCCAGCCACTCCTGCACACCGGCCCGGTCCCTGCTTCTGATAGCAGCCAGGCCGGAGAGAGCCTCCCTGGGCCCCGGTGGACCCCTGTCTCCAGCACCTAGACCCTCGGCTGTCTTGCAGGACGGGGGTGGCTCACGCACCCCGGGGCCCGCCGGACGGTGCAAGAGCCCCGGGCCCGGTCCCAGCTTCAGAACCCTAGCCAGGCCGGGGAGAAACTCCCTGGGCCCCGGTGGACACCCTTCCCCAGCGCATGGACCCTCGGCTGGCTTGCAGGACGGGGGGCTCCCGCTCCCTGGGACACTGGGACGGAGCACAAGCCCCGGACCCGGGCCCAGCTTCCGAACCCCAGCCAGGCCAGGGAGAGCCTCCCCGGGCCCTGGTGGACACCCTGTCCCCAGCGCCCGGACCCTCGGCTGGCTTGCGGGACAGGGGGCTCCCGCACCCCGGGAACGGAGCTCCAGCACCGGGCCCGGGACCAGCTTCCGGACCCCCAGCCAGGCCGGGGAGAGCCTCCCCGGGCCCCGGTGCACACCCGTCCCCAGCGCCCGGACCCTCGGCTGGCTTGCGGGACAGGGGGCTCCCGTACCCCAGGATGGAGCTCCAGCACCGGGCCCAGCTTCCGGACCCCCAGCCAGGCCGGGGAGAGCCTCCCCGGGCCCCGGTGGACACCCGGTCCCAGCGCCCAGACCCTCGGCTGGCTTGCGGGACAGGGGGCTCCCGCACCCCGGGAACGGAGCTCCAGCACCGGGCCCAGCTCCCGGACCTCCAGCCAGGCCCAGGGAGAGACTCCCAGGGACCCGGTGGACACCCTGTCCCCAGCGCCCTGACCCTCGGCTGGCTTGCGGGACAGGGGGCTCCCGCACCCCGGGAACGGAGCCGCACCCTGGGACGGAGCTCCAGCACCGGGCCCAGCTTCCGAACCCCCAGCCAGGCCGGGGAGAGCCTCCCCGGGCCCCGGTGGACCCTCTCTTCCCTAGCGCCCGTACCCTCAGCTGGTTCGCAGGACGGGGGGGCTCCCGGGCTCTGGGACGGAGCCGCACCCTGGGACGGAGCTCCAACCCCGGGCCCAGCTTCCGGACCTCCAGCCAGGCCAGGGACAGCCTCCCCGGGCCCCCGGTGGACCCCCTGTCCCCAGCGACCGGACCCTCGGCTGGCTTGCGGGACAGGGGGCTCCCGCACCCCGGGAACGGAGCTCCAGCACCGGGCCCAGCTCCCGGACCTCCAGCCAGGCCCGGGGAAAGACTCCCAGGGA
>NW_028188045.1:115000-120000 GCF_964204655.1 Triturus cristatus
GGCCTTTGGCAGTGCCGCAGGCTGGGGGACGGGGCCCGGGGCCGGAGACCCCGACCCGGGGCCCGGCCGGGCCCCTGGACCCAGCCGGGGCTCCGGGGACCGCAGGCGCAGGGGAAGCCTCCCCGGGCCCTCTGGACCCCTCCCCGGGCACCCTGCCACGCGGCAGGACCCGGGACGGAGCCCGGGGTGGGGAGGCCGCCCTCCCCGGGGCCCCCAGGGGCCCGGCCGGAGCTCCGGGACCCAGACGAGCGAGGGGAGGCTCCCCGGCCCCAACGGAACCCCGTCCCGGGCCTTTGGCAGTGCCGCAGGCCGGGGGACTGGGCCCGGGGCCAAAGGCCTCAACCCGGGGCCCGGCCGGGCCCCTGGAACCAGCCGGGGCTCCGGGGACCGCAGGCGCAGGGGAAGCCTCCCGGGGCCCTCCGGACCCCTCCCCGGGCACCCTGCCACGCGGCAGGACCCGGGACGGAGACCGGGGTGGGGAGCCTGCCCTCCCCGGGGCCCCCAGGGGCCCGGCCGGAGCTCCTGAACCCAATGCAGCCACGGGAGGCACCCCGGCCGCAACGGAACCCCGTCCCGGGCCTTTGGCAGTGCCGCAGGCCGGGGGACGGCGCCCGGGGCCGGAGACCCCGACCCGGGGCCCGGCCGGGCCCCTGGACCCAGCCGGGGCTCCGAGGACCGCAGGTGCAGGGGAAGCCTCCCCGGGCCCTCCGGACCCTTCCCCGGGCACCCTGCCACGCGGCAGGACCCGGGACGGAGACCGGGGCGGGGAGGCCGCCCTCCCCGGGGCCCGGCCGGAGCTCCTGAACCCAATCCAGCCACGGGAGGCACCCCGGCCACAACGGAACCCCGTCCCGGGCCTTTGGCGGTGCCGCAGGCCGGGGGACGGCACCCGGGGCCGGAGACCCCGACCCGGGGCCCGGCCGGGCCCCTGGACCCATCCGGGGCTCCCGGGCCCACAGGCGCAGGGGAAGGCCCTCCGGCCACCCTGCCACACGGCAGGACCCAGTTGCCGGCTGAGGACCGAGAGGGGTCCCAGAGTACCCTGTCCCTAGTAATCCGGAGGAAGGCTACCCCCCGTTCTTGAAACCCGCACGCTCCGAGTGACGGAGGGGACCCTAGGGGCGAACGCACCCGGCCTCCTGGAGCCCCGGCTGGGATCCGAGAGGCAAATGGACCCTCATCGGGACTTCCAGGCCTGGCCCTGCCATCTGGTCGCCCCATTGGAAAGCATTGCGCGCGACCAGATGGCCGAGGGGAAAGGAGCCACCAGGTGGCCGGCAACTGAAAGGACTCCCGCCTGCCCACCCACCAGGGGCTCGGGGTGGGGACTCTGCTTCCCGGCTGGGCCTCAGGCACGGGGAGGACCACCGGAGCTCTCGGGGCCTGGGCGTACCCGGGGGAGGACTGCCCGGGACCCGTGGAGCCCGTCCCTGGGCACTTTGCCATGCCGCGGCCCGGAGGAGGGAAGGCCCGGGGACCTGGGAGGATGTTGCCCGGGCGTAGCCCATCTGGTCCCCGGCAATGAACCGCACAGCCCCAGCATGGGTGTTTCGGCATACCCTGCCCCTACTAATCCGGAGGAAGGATACCCTCCTTTCTTGTAACCCGCGCGCTGCGAGTGACGGAGGGGACCCTAGGCGCGGACGCGCCCGGCCTCCTGGAGCCCTGGCTGGGATCCGGGAGGCGAATGGACCCTCATCGGGACTTCCAGGCCGGCCCGGCCATCTGGTCGCCCCATTGGAAAGCATTGCGCGCGACCAGATGGCCGAGGGGAAAGGAGCGACCGGATGGCCGGCAACTGAAAGGGCTCCCGTCTGCCCGAGCCATAGCGGTAGGGCTCCCGCCTGCCCACCCTCACACCAAGGGCTCGGGGGGGGACTCTGCTTCCCGGGTTGGCCTCGGGCACGGGGAGGTCCACCGGAGCTCTCGGGGCCTGGGCGCCCGGGGGAGGACTGCCCGGGACCCGTGGAGCCCGTCCCTGGGCACTTTGCCATGCCGCGGCCCGGAGGAGGGAAGCCCCGGAGGCCTTGGAGGATGTTGCCCGGGCGTCGCCCATCTGGTCCCCGGCAATGAACCGCACAGCCCCAGCATGGGTGTTCCGGCATACCCTGCCCCTAATAATCCGGAGGAAGGATACCCCCCTTTCTTGTAACCCCGCGCGCTGCAAGTGACGGAGGGGACCCTAGGCGCGGACGCGCCCGGCCTCCCGGAGCCCTGGCTGGGATCCGGGAGGCGAATGACCCTCATCGGGACTTCCAGGCCGGCCCGGCCATCTGGTCGCCCCATTGGAAAGCATTGCGCGCGACCAGATGGCCGAGGGGAAAGGAGCGACCAGGTGGCCGGCAACTGAAAGGGCTCCCGTCTGCCCGAGCCATAGCGGTAGGGTTCCCGCCTGCCCACGCAGGGCTCCGTGGCTGCAGGGCTCTGGGCCTGCAGGGCTCCGGGGCTGCAGGGCTCCGGGGCTGCAGGGCTCCGGGGCTGCAGGGCTCTGGGCCTGCAGGGCTCCGGGGCTGCAGGGCTCCGGGGCTGCAGGGCTCTGGGGCTGCAGGGCTCCGGGGCTGCAGGGCTCCGGGGCTGCAGGGCTCCGGGGCTGCAGGGCTCTGGGCCTGCAGGGCTCCGGGGCTGCAGGGCTCCGGGCCTGCAGGGCTCCGGGGCTGCAGGGCCTTGGGCCTGCTAGGGTTCCGGGCCTGCAGGGCTCCAGGGCTCCGTGCTGAAGGGCTTCCAGGGTCTGCAGGGCTTTGGGGCTGCAGGCCTCGGGGGACGCCCGGGAGACCCATGGAGCCCGTCCTGGGCACTTTGCCTCGCCGCGGGCTGGAGGAGGAAGCACCCGACGCCCCGGGGAAGTGTCGTCCGGGCTTGGCCCATCTGGTCCCCGCCTGAGAACCGCAATCCCCAGGAGGGGTGTCCCGGCATACCCTGCCCCTACTAATCCGGAGGAAGGCTACCCACCTTTCTTGTAACCCTCGCGCTCCGAGTGACGGAGGGGACCCTAGGCGCGGACGCGCCCGGCCTCCTGGAGCCCTGGCTGGGATCCGCGAGGCGAATGGACCCTCATCGGGACTTCCAGGCCGGCCCGGCCATCTGGTCGCCCCATTGGAAAGCATTGCGCGCGACCAGATGGCCGAGGGAAAGGTGCGACCAGATGGCCGGGACCGGAAGGACTCCCAGCTGCCCACACCGAGCCATAGCGGTAGGGCTCCCGACTGCCCTTGCAGGGCTCCGGGGCTCTGCACCAGGGTCCCTTGTCCCGGGCAGATGGACACTTGGCAGGCCGCAGGACGTGGGATCCCAGGCCCTGACCAAAAATCAGGAGGCCCGGGGCCGGTCCCTGCTTCTCAACACAGCCAGGCTGGGGAGGTCGGGGAGCCTGCCCAAGCACGAGGGACCCGTCCCGGGCACACAGTCCATGAGGTTGTGCGCTCGTTTTCCACAATTTTCTTCAGAATAGTGCGTAGTTGCGCTAGGCAAAGTCCGCCCAGCCCTACTCAGGATGTGCTCTCGTTTTCCACAAATTTTTTTAAAATTCTGCTACGCAAAGTCCGCCCAGCCCTAAGCAAACTCCTACTACGCAGTGGAAAGGACTTAGCCAGCCACCCACCCACCTGGCCCGGTCCCTGCTTCTGATCCCAGCCAGGTCTGGGGAGACTCCCTTCGCCCAATGGACCACGTCACGGGCACCCGGACCCTTACCAGGCCGCAGGACGGGTTCTCACAAACCACACGGTTGTATAGGGGTGGGCAGAAAACTACGCTCCGTCAGCGTAGCAGATAAAGCCAGCCACTCCTGCACACCGGCCCGGTCCCTGCTTCTGATAGCAGCCAGGCCGGAGAGAGCCTCCCTGGGCCCCGGTGGACCCCTGTCTCCAGCACCTAGACCCTCGGCTGTCTTGCAGGACGGGGGTGGCTCACGCACCCCGGGGCCCGCCGGACGGTGCAAGAGCCCCGGGCCCGGTCCCAGCTTCAGAACCCTAGCCAGGGCCGGGGAGAAACTCCCTGGGCCCCGGTGGACACCCTTCCCCAGCATGGACCCTCGGCTGGCTTGCAGGACGGGGGGCTCCCGCTCCCTGGGACACTGGGACGGAGCACAAGCCCCGGACCCGGGCCCAGCTTCCGAACCCCAGCCAGGCCAGGGAGAGCCTCCCCGGGCCCTGGTGGACACCCTGTCCCCAGCGCCCGGACCCTCGGCTGGCTTGCGGGACAGGGGGCTCCCGCACCCCGGGAACGGAGCTCCAGCACCGGGCCCGGGACCAGCTTCCGGACCCCCAGCCAGGCCGGGGAGAGCCTCCCCGGGCCCCGGTGCACACCCGTCCCCAGCGCCCGGACCCTCGGCTGGCTTGCGGGACAGGGGGCTCCCGTACCCCAGGATGGAGCTCCAGCACCGGGCCCAGCTTCCGGACCCCCAGCCAGGCCGGGGAGAGCCTCCCCGGGCCCCGGTGGACACCCGGTCCCAGCGCCCAGACCCTCGGCTGGCTTGCGGGACAGGGGGCTCCCGCACCCCGGGAACGGAGCTCCAGCACCGGGCCCAGCTCCCGGACCTCCAGCCAGGCCCAGGGAGAGACTCCCAGGGACCCGGTGGACACCCTGTCCCCAGCGCCCTGACCCTCGGCTGGCTTGCGGGACAGGGGGCTCCCGCACCCCGGGAACGGAGCCGCACCCTGGGACGGAGCTCCAGCACCGGGCCCAGCTTCCGAACCCCCAGCCAGGCCGGGGAGAGCCTCCCCGGGCCCCGGTGGACCCTCTCTTCCCTAGCGCCCGTACCCTCAGCTGGTTCGCAGGACGGGGGGGCTCCCGGGCTCTGGGACGGAGCCGCACCCTGGGACGGAGCTCCAACCCCGGGCCCAGCTTCCGGACCTCCAGCCAGGCCAGGGACAGCCTCCCCGGGCCCCCGGTGGACCCCCTGTCCCCAGCGACCGGACCCTCGGCTGGCTTGCGGGACAGGGGGCTCCCGCACCCCGGGAACGGAGCTCCAGCACCGGGCCCAGCTCCCGGACCTCCAGCCA
>NW_028188045.1:130000-135000 GCF_964204655.1 Triturus cristatus
CGGCCACAACGGAACCCCGTCCCGGGCCTTTGGCAGTGCCGCAGGCTGGGGGACGGGGCCCGGGGCCGGAGACCCCGACCCGGGGCCCGGCCGGGCCCCTGGACCCAGCCGGGGCTCCGGGGACCGCAGGCGCAGGGGAAGCCTCCCCGGGCCCTCTGGACCCCTCCCCGGGCACCCTGCCACGCGGCAGGACCCGGGACGGAGCCCGGGGTGGGGAGGCCGCCCTCCCCGGGGCCCCCAGGGGCCCGGCCGGAGCTCCGGGACCCAGACGAGCGAGGGGAGGCTCCCCGGCCCCAACGGAACCCCGTCCCGGGCCTTTGGCAGTGCCGCAGGCCGGGGGACTGGGCCCGGGGCCAAAGGCCTCAACCCGGGGCCCGGCCGGGCCCCTGGAACCAGCCGGGGCTCCGGGGACCGCAGGCGCAGGGGAAGCCTCCCGGGGCCCTCCGGACCCCTCCCCGGGCACCCTGCCACGCGGCAGGACCCGGGACGGAGACCGGGGTGGGGAGCCTGCCCTCCCCGGGGCCCCCAGGGGCCCGGCCGGAGCTCCTGAACCCAATGCAGCCACGGGAGGCACCCCGGCCGCAACGGAACCCCGTCCCGGGCCTTTGGCAGTGCCGCAGGCCGGGGGACGGCGCCCGGGGCCGGAGACCCCGACCCGGGGCCCGGCCGGGCCCCTGGACCCAGCCGGGGCTCCGAGGACCGCAGGTGCAGGGGAAGCCTCCCCGGGCCCTCCGGACCCTTCCCCGGGCACCCTGCCACGCGGCAGGACCCGGGACGGAGACCGGGGCGGGGAGGCCGCCCTCCCCGGGGCCCGGCCGGAGCTCCTGAACCCAATCCAGCCACGGGAGGCACCCCGGCCACAACGGAACCCCGTCCCGGGCCTTTGGCGGTGCCGCAGGCCGGGGGACGGCACCCGGGGCCGGAGACCCCGACCCGGGGCCCGGCCGGGCCCCTGGACCCATCCGGGGCTCCCGGGCCCACAGGCGCAGGGGAAGGCCCTCCGGCCACCCTGCCACACGGCAGGACCCAGTTGCCGGCTGAGGACCGAGAGGGGTCCCAGAGTACCCTGTCCCTAGTAATCCGGAGGAAGGCTACCCCCCGTTCTTGAAACCCGCACGCTCCGAGTGACGGAGGGGACCCTAGGGGCGAACGCACCCGGCCTCCTGGAGCCCCGGCTGGGATCCGAGAGGCAAATGGACCCTCATCGGGACTTCCAGGCCTGGCCCTGCCATCTGGTCGCCCCATTGGAAAGCATTGCGCGCGACCAGATGGCCGAGGGGAAAGGAGCCACCAGGTGGCCGGCAACTGAAAGGACTCCCGCCTGCCCACCCACCAGGGGCTCGGGGTGGGGACTCTGCTTCCCGGCTGGGCCTCAGGCACGGGGAGGACCACCGGAGCTCTCGGGGCCTGGGCGTACCCGGGGGAGGACTGCCCGGGACCCGTGGAGCCCGTCCCTGGGCACTTTGCCATGCCGCGGCCCGGAGGAGGGAAGGCCCGGGGACCTGGGAGGATGTTGCCCGGGCGTAGCCCATCTGGTCCCCGGCAATGAACCGCACAGCCCCAGCATGGGTGTTTCGGCATACCCTGCCCCTACTAATCCGGAGGAAGGATACCCTCCTTTCTTGTAACCCGCGCGCTGCGAGTGACGGAGGGGACCCTAGGCGCGGACGCGCCCGGCCTCCTGGAGCCCTGGCTGGGATCCGGGAGGCGAATGGACCCTCATCGGGACTTCCAGGCCGGCCCGGCCATCTGGTCGCCCCATTGGAAAGCATTGCGCGCGACCAGATGGCCGAGGGGAAAGGAGCGACCGGATGGCCGGCAACTGAAAGGGCTCCCGTCTGCCCGAGCCATAGCGGTAGGGCTCCCGCCTGCCCACCCTCACACCAAGGGCTCGGGGGGGGACTCTGCTTCCCGGGTTGGCCTCGGGCACGGGGAGGTCCACCGGAGCTCTCGGGGCCTGGGCGCCCGGGGGAGGACTGCCCGGGACCCGTGGAGCCCGTCCCTGGGCACTTTGCCATGCCGCGGCCCGGAGGAGGGAAGCCCCGGAGGCCTTGGAGGATGTTGCCCGGGCGTCGCCCATCTGGTCCCCGGCAATGAACCGCACAGCCCCAGCATGGGTGTTCCGGCATACCCTGCCCCTAATAATCCGGAGGAAGGATACCCCCCTTTCTTGTAACCCGCGCGCTGCAAGTGACGGAGGGGACCCTAGGCGCGGACGCGCCCGGCCTCCCGGAGCCCTGGCTGGGATCCGGGAGGCGAATGGACCCTCATCGGGACTTCCAGGCCGGCCCGGCCATCTGGTCGCCCCATTGGAAAGCATTGCGCGCGACCAGATGGCCGAGGGGAAAGGAGCGACCAGGTGGCCGGCAACTGAAAGGGCTCCCGTCTGCCCGAGCCATAGCGGTAGGGTTCCCGCCTGCCCACGCAGGGCTCCGTGGCTGCAGGGCTCTGGGCCTGCAGGGCTCCGGGGCTGCAGGGCTCCGGGGCTGCAGGGCTCCGGGGCTGCAGGGCTCTGGGCCTGCAGGGCTCCGGGGCTGCAGGGCTCCGGGGCTGCAGGGCTCTGGGGCTGCAGGGCTCCGGGGCTGCAGGGCTCCGGGGCTGCAGGGCTCCGGGGCTGCAGGGCTCTGGGCCTGCAGGGCTCCGGGGCTGCAGGGCTCCGGGCCTGCAGGGCTCCGGGGCTGCAGGGCCTTGGGCCTGCTAGGGTTCCGGGCCTGCAGGGCTCCAGGGCTCCGTGCTGAAGGGCTCCAGGGTCTGCAGGGCTTTGGGGCTGCAGGCCTCGGGGGACGCCCGGGAGACCCATGGAGCCCGTCCTGGGCACTTTGCCTCGCCGCGGGCTGGAGGAGGAAGCACCCGACGCCCCGGGGAAGTGTCGTCCGGGCTTGGCCCATCTGGTCCCCGCCTGAGAACCGCAATCCCCAGGAGGGGTGTCCCGGCATACCCTGCCCCTACTAATCCGGAGGAAGGCTACCCACCTTTCTTGTAACCCTCGCGCTCCGAGTGACGGAGGGGACCCTAGGCGCGGACGCGCCCGGCCTCCTGGAGCCCTGGCTGGGATCCGCGAGGCGAATGGACCCTCATCGGGACTTCCAGGCCGGCCCGGCCATCTGGTCGCCCCATTGGAAAGCATTGCGCGCGACCAGATGGCCGAGGGAAAGGTGCGACCAGATGGCCGGGACCGGAAGGACTCCCAGCTGCCCACACCGAGCCATAGCGGTAGGGCTCCCGACTGCCCTTGCAGGGCTCCGGGGCTCTGCACCAGGGTCCCTTGTCCCGGGCAGATGGACACTTGGCAGGCCGCAGGACGTGGGATCCCAGGCCCTGACCAAAAATCAGGAGGCCCGGGGCCGGTCCCTGCTTCTCAACACAGCCAGGCTGGGGAGGTCGGGGAGCCTGCCCAAGCACGAGGGACCCGTCCCGGGCACACAGTCCATGAGGTTGTGCGCTCGTTTTCCACAATTTTCTTCAGAATAGTGCGTAGTTGCGCTAGGCAAAGTCCGCCCAGCCCTACTCAGGATGTGCTCTCGTTTTCCACAAATTTTTTTAAAATTCTGCTACGCAAAGTCCGCCCAGCCCTAAGCAAACTCCTACTACGCAGTGGAAAGGACTTAGCCAGCCACCCACCCACCTGGCCCGGTCCCTGCTTCTGATCCCAGCCAGGTCTGGGGAGACTCCCTTCGCCCAATGGACCACGTCACGGGCACCCGGACCCTTACCAGGCCGCAGGACGGGTTCTCACAAACCACACGGTTGTATAGGGGTGGGCAGAAAACTACGCTCCGTCAGCGTAGCAGATAAAGCCAGCCACTCCTGCACACCGGCCCGGTCCCTGCTTCTGATAGCAGCCAGGCCGGAGAGAGCCTCCCTGGGCCCCGGTGGACCCCTGTCTCCAGCACCTAGACCCTCGGCTGTCTTGCAGGACGGGGGTGGCTCACGCACCCCGGGGCCCGCCGGACGGTGCAAGAGCCCCGGGCCCGGTCCCAGCTTCAGAACCCTAGCCAGGCCGGGGAGAAACTCCCTGGGCCCCGGTGGACACCCTTCCCCAGCGCATGGACCCTCGGCTGGCTTGCAGGACGGGGGGCTCCCGCTCCCTGGGACACTGGGACGGAGCACAAGCCCCGGACCCGGGCCCAGCTTCCGAACCCCAGCCAGGCCAGGGAGAGCCTCCCCGGGCCCTGGTGGACACCCTGTCCCCAGCGCCCGGACCCTCGGCTGGCTTGCGGGACAGGGGGCTCCCGCACCCCGGGAACGGAGCTCCAGCACCGGGCCCGGGACCAGCTTCCGGACCCCCAGCCAGGCCGGGGAGAGCCTCCCCGGGCCCCGGTGCACACCCGTCCCCAGCGCCCGGACCCTCGGCTGGCTTGCGGGACAGGGGGCTCCCGTACCCCAGGATGGAGCTCCAGCACCGGGCCCAGCTTCCGGACCCCCAGCCAGGCCGGGGAGAGCCTCCCCGGGCCCCGGTGGACACCCGGTCCCAGCGCCCAGACCCTCGGCTGGCTTGCGGGACAGGGGGCTCCCGCACCCCGGGAACGGAGCTCCAGCACCGGGCCCAGCTCCCGGACCTCCAGCCAGGCCCAGGGAGAGACTCCCAGGGACCCGGTGGACACCCTGTCCCCAGCGCCCTGACCCTCGGCTGGCTTGCGGGACAGGGGGCTCCCGCACCCCGGGAACGGAGCCGCACCCTGGGACGGAGCTCCAGCACCGGGCCCAGCTTCCGAACCCCCAGCCAGGCCGGGGAGAGCCTCCCCGGGCCCCGGTGGACCCTCTCTTCCCTAGCGCCCGTACCCTCAGCTGGTTCGCAGGACGGGGGGGCTCCCGGGCTCTGGGACGGAGCCGCACCCTGGGACGGAGCTCCAACCCCGGGCCCAGCTTCCGGACCTCCAGCCAGGCCAGGGACAGCCTCCCCGGGCCCCCGGTGGACCCCCTGTCCCCAGCGACCGGACCCTCGGCTGGCTTGCGGGACAGGGGGCTCCCGCACCCCGGGAACGGAGCTCCAGCACCGG